>NW_020955457.1:836025-859840 GCF_003031625.1 Empidonax traillii | reverse complement strand
TCTAGTGATTACAAAAATGAGAAAACTCCTTTTCAAACTCTCATGACTATTAAATGGTGGGGCTACCAGGTACACGTGAGGCAACACTGCTCCTCACACCTGGATATCTCCTAGAGATCAGGAAAAGGTTGATGTCCACTTCATGGCTTATTCTTCACAGAATGTCTGGGTCTTTGGTATGCCCCAGTGACAAACTTCCCACAGGTCACTCTGGTCCAAAAAGCAAAAAACTCCTAGCATTTCCCTTGGGTTTAGAATTTATTTAAAAATGCATTCTGCCATAAAACAAACAAACAAACAAGCAAGCAAACTTCTTTAGCATTATTCACATTATATTCAAATAGCCAATAATTTGTTCCAGTCACTTTTGAACTAGATAAGCCTTGGCCAGTGACAACCATCTGGAAAGTCCTGTTTGATTCAGCACCTCCCAGTGTACTCTGGAATGTGCTGGAGACCACATCTGTGATACCAATAAGCTCTTGCTCCCACATAAATGTGGGCAGAAAAGAATCAGACATTTGCAGTCATTTTGAGAAACATATCAGAAAGGTGTTAGATAACACTGTCTCTCCAAACAGTGTAATGCTTGACAAAAATATTCTGTAAAAAATAGCTAATTTGCTAATTATACACATTTCCATTTAAGCTAAAAGTGTTCCTCCCTACCTTACTGCTGGTTCACAGTCTACTTTTCCCATCCTGAGGAAAAGGAAGTAAGGAAGGAGTAGGTGACTCAGAAAAAGGAAGAGTCTGTCTGAAGTTGGTTGCCACAATTCTTAGCACAAACAGGACAGGTAAAATAGTTGCTTGTGTTTGGAAACAAGGATGATCCCTCTGAAAAATACTTCACAATACTGAGAAAAGCAGCAAAATTCTCTGACTGGACCAAAAGCGGGCAAAATACAGGAGGAGTTGGGGGGGGTTCTCTTTTTTTTTTTTAACCAAACAAGGTGAAACAGATGTAATGAATAAAAGTTTAAACATTCCTACAGCATTTATTTCTAGATGTCTTATTTTTCCTCCAAAAAAAATCACAGAATAAACAATGTTAACCTATTGTAGTCTTTTCTAAATTTCACTTCAAACCAACTGTTCACTTCACAAACCAACTGTTCTGGTTTTTCTCCAGATAAAAACTGGTCAAAGTTTTCAGGTTAGTTCACAGAAAGCATGACTCTGCAAGGGTGGTGGATAGCACTATGGCCACAATACAGGAGAAAAGAGGAACTTAATGACCCATTATAACTTTGAAAGTAATTTTAACGTGATTAATCTGTCAGGAAGACCTTGGGAACCCCTCGTTGTGGACTGCCTCCATTTATAGTGCAGTGTCACACTGCTGAGGAGCAGAGGGCTCAAATTTGCTGGTGGATTGCTTCTGTCCCTGCATTGTTCAGACTTCATTGCTGGAGTGATGGCCAGAATGTACCCAGTCTGGCTTTTGCATCTTAGACACAAAGATCCTAAATTCTGTTCTCATCTTGTCTACGTGGCTACACGCTGGAGGAGTTCAAACTAGAAATGTACCTTTACTGACAGTAAGCCAGGGCATGATGATCAATAGGTCATCATGCACTTCAGTGGCCTCCAGTTTTCTTGTGGGTAAGAGGTACGTGGTCAAGAAGGAGGAAACATGTTATGGTCCCTGTGAGCCAAGGACTTGGAGGGGAAAGTGCCTATACACTAAACTTCAGAGCACACCCTGGCATGATGGCATTGGCAGTAACTCCCATCACTCACACCTAGAATCATTTAGGTTGGAAAAGACCTTTAAGGTCATTGAGTCCAACTGTTAATCCAGCACTGCCAAGTCCACCACTAAACCAAGTCCCGAAGAGCCACATCTACACCTCTTTTAGACAGTGATTCCACCACTCCTCTGGGAAGCCTGGAGCAATGCTTGCCAACCCTTTCTGTGAAGCAGTTTTTCCTAATCTCCAGTCTAAACCTCCCCTGGCACAACTTGAGGCCGTTTCCTCTTTCCCCTGGTTTCTCTCCCGTACCATACTATTCTCGCTGTATCTTCCTTCGGCTCACCAGTTGCTCCTGCAGTTACAGAGGGCAGGAGAGGCCAACAGCCCTGCCCGAATCTAAACCTGCCCTAACCCTGCTCCCGTTCCCAGCGGGGACGGCAGCACACCAGCCCAGCCGTGTGCCGCCCGTGCCCCGCTCCCCCGGGGCCGGCACCGGTCGCGGCGAGGATCCCGGCACCCTTCGGTATCCGCCTCTCCCCGCCTGCTGCTGGCTTAGAGGCTCGCCGAACCAAAAGTACACAGCTCTCGGCGGCAGCACTCATTCCCCGAAGGATCAAGAGGGTTCATCCCGTGAGAGCAGAGGGCGGCCGGAGCGAGGCCGGAGCGAGGCCGGAGCGGCCGCGGTCACCGCCCCAATGGGAACTCACTGGTGAGGGCGGAGCATCGGCAAGCCGCGTCCTGCATCTGCGAAAGGCAATTTTACAGCCTCTTCACTCGCTCCTCGAATCCTGAGGGCAAAACCTGAAAGGCGAGGGTGTGCTTGTTCTTAACTTTTTACCTTTTCCCAGTTGCCGGCGATGTGTATTTCCCGCGCGCACCAAGGCTCTTATGGTGAAAGCATTCACCACTGGGAGTGACTGAAGGGTCATTCTATCCCCTGCCTTCACAAGACCCCAAAATAAGGAGTTAGCCTTTCAGTGACACAATAGAGTTGTACATCAAGAAAGAAATTTGAAGGAAACAGATTCACAAAACACTGTTATAAAACTCTAAGATTTAGTATCTTACAGCTGAGACATTCAAGATCTTGCCTGACTGTACTGTACCATATAAGCTCTGTGCACACAAGAGTGCCCTCTACTGAATATTAACATCTGTATGTTGAAAGCAATATCTTGCTGTATTTCAAAGTTAAGAGAAATTGTCATGGTTTTAAGCTGCAACTACATTTTTTGCTTTTTTAAGAAAACTGTCTTATTCATAAGAAAATCCATTTACACCTTCTAAAACATCCTGGAGCTGTTCATATGCCAGGGGCACTTCTTGCATTCCTCCTTTAAGGTTTTTGACAACAACCTTAATAATGCCTTAATAATCACAAGCCTCACAATAAGAAAAGACAGGGCACAAGAGTGAAACTGGGGGAGCAGACTGTTATGAAAGTGCAGTAAGATATTTAAAAAGAGATGTGCAGAAGACTGCTGGATCCAGAATATTAGACATGGGACAGAGACAAATTTGGAAACCCTTGATATCATGAAAAAACAAAAGCCAAAACTGTTGCTCAGTGTTTACAGGGGAAAGAGAAGGATGAACTCAAAAAAACGCTGAAGAGTCGGGGATGAGGAGCCACAGCTCCCTGTACATTGGCTATGCTAAGAGTAATGAAGATACAATAATGATCACATAATAGAAATAGTGTCCTCCAGGCTGTGATAAAGAGGCAAATAAATCACTGGTCTAATTTACAATGAAAAGTCATGCATTTGTGGTCTACTGCAGGAGGCAGTTGACATCATTCTCATTCCAGTTAAGGTTTCCTTTGTCATTACATAGCTGAGATGTCCTGAATGGAGGTTTTCACTTGCTGGAAACATGAGGACAGTCAGGATGTACAGCAGTGTCAAAAAATAGTGATGTCCCTGCGGTCTAGGTCTAGCACTCAGGAAGGCTTAGTTCTTCCTTCTCATGAAGCAGATGAAACTTCCTGTAGAGAAGAGCTACTCAGCAAATATCCTCAGAAACAAACAAACAAACAAGTACGTCCTTGTGCAGACAAACACTGTAAAAATCATAGGGGCTTCTGTGCACATGCCTGAGGTGGTCAGATACAGCAACATGAAGACAGTCATCCACAGGCTCTGTCACTCACTGGCTCTGCAAAACCTGCACAGCATCTGGATATGTTTTACTGGCAGATCCAAACCAAAGTGACCATATAGATAACCTGCGGCTCTCTTGCTACAAGGCTACATATTTTTGTTGTAAAATCTTTGTACGCTCCCTATGTGCCTCCATCTTGAAAAACAAATGCTTTCTCCCAATCAAATTAGGATTCAGTTTGAACACCCCATCAAATGACGTTGCAATTATTCAGGCTTTTGCTTCAGCTCTGGAAGGCACAAGTATTTCACAGCATGTTGTAGCTCCTGATGCATAACACAGCACAGGAAAGAAAAAATTACTTTCTCAGGAACTCTGGCATCCTTTTTAGTTACCTAGACAGATGATATCCCATGAAGTGTTGCTATGGTCTGGGTGTCATCAGACTGTCCCAGCAGTACAGCTCATCAGCCACGATCTTCAGTTTCAACACCTTGTAGTTAATGAATTTGCTGAGAACAGTAATCAGAATTGTAGGCAGTGAAAAGACCAAGAAAAGGAAATTGAAGGCAGGTATGTAACCTGAAGTACCACTGAGATTTTGAGCCCTCTTTGTGCATGAGAATGTGTGAATTAAGTCTGCCCTTCCATAACAGTGTCCATACCACTGCAGGACACTGCAGTTGCCTTCAGCTGGCCCAGATTAGGCATGCATTTACAGGTGCAGAACCCCAAATATTTATACATAGCACGAGTTGGTAAACATTTGAACAACTTGGTTACTGTGGGAAAAACTCCTATAAACTTCACCAGGCTCTGCAAGAAGTGTTATTTATTCATTGTTAAAATCTCACCATGTCTGCAGCTGTTCTTACGTATTTTATTGAGAGGCAACTCTGTGAGACTGGAGAATCAATACTGAAATAATTTGCTTTAAAATAAGGAAAGCTGAATGTGAAACTCTACACTTTTCTGAAATCCCCATTTCTTATTTTATCAGGTGCACATTTTCATGTTTTACTTTAGACTCAGGGTACACCATGAGAAAGATTAAGCCTGAAGTTCAAGTGGAAAAACGCAAGCAGGCTCTTACTTAAGCACTTAAGTACGTATCTTTCCTCTTCATGATCTCTTTCTTCTCTGCTAAATATTGATTAGTAAATATCCATTACTACAAACCTGGCAAAAATGTGCAATAAGACAGACTGTCATGCTCATGGTCTTTTTCAATCCGCGTCTTAAGGAAGAAGTGTTCTCAAATCTTGTGCTTTAGTTGAATTGGATTCCTATAGAGACACATGCTTTATATATATTTTTCCAGTCCCATGCATGTATATATTTAGTCCAAGAATTTCCATGAGTCTAAAGCACAATGCTCTGGCAAAATGCCCTCTGAGGGAGGAATTAACAATTCCTCACTTTTAAAGCCTCTCTTACTGATTTCTCTCAACTTCAGAGCATGATTTAAGTAAGAGTCCTTCTTCATCTGCAGACTGAGGCCAGCCAGATCATGAAGAATGGTGTCAGAAATGTAAATGCAAGATTATCTGATTTGTTACTTAAGAAGATGGTATTATAGTAATAGCTAAACAGCACATTGCACTAACTGCAAAAAATACGTTCGTGAGACGAACATATATTTTCAGGGCTACTTAAAAATGTCTCCTCAGTTGGGCACCTCCAAAAGTGATGCGCATATCTTTCATTTACCTCACAATCTTTCACTGAGTGAAATCATCAGTTTGAAGATTCACATGATGAAAGAGAAATGACTGAAAGAAAATGGCTCTGAAGAACTTAAATGCCAACGATTTAGCAATTTATATTATTGCCTCTACCCTGTGCTCTTGTTCATATGAATTCCTCTACTTTTGTTGCCTCCTGAGCAACTTCATAAATGTAAAATGAAAAAACACCAGAGAAATAAAGAAATACTGTGGACTATGACTTAATCACATTCATTTTAGATTGGCTTACCGAGGATGAGGAAGAAAAATGTGACTTCCACAGTTTCATGGGCTAACAGGAAGTCTGTATTTGCTGCCTCAATTTTGCACTAAGGAAAACAATAACATTTATTTTTAATTACTTTAGGAATTTCTACCACCTAGATAACATCACCATTCAGAAAAGGAAGGACTGAAACTAGAGAGATTTAAAACACTGGTACTAGCAATTTAAACTTCTTCTCTAGTCAGCAGAATTAATGAATTATTTAGGTTTAGTCCTTGTTTGGGTAATATGTTCTGTGTGATAGTGAAGATTTTTCAGGATCTTATTCTTAATGTCTGTTTAAACAAAATGATGCTGTGAAAATTCCTCTTTATTCTTTCACAAATACAGTTCTGTTCTTTTTTTTTTTTTTTAAAGCACGTAACTACCACTGAGTTTCACCCTAAACGTAGCTGGACATTTAGCTCTTTATTATAAAGTGGTAAAAGAAAATAAGTAATTTTAGTATATATTTACACATTGCATGTAAAACAGGAAAATAAGTACTTTCACGCAAGATTATTTTTGATTAATTTATATGTAAACTCTGTAAACTGTGCTTTATGTATCAGTACATAGTTGGGTATTTGTTGTTTGTAATTTCTAACCTTTAGTTTGATGATATGTGGGGCTGTGGAGGATGTTAGATAACTGCCTTCAAACAATAGGTCATGAAAATATTTGAATTCAAACGAGATTATAACTAAATGAGGACTCTTTTTTTTAAAAAAAAAAAAAGAATATTCTATTATGCAGTAGGTCTAATTTCTTTCTGTTCTAGAAACTACTTATCTCAATGGGTTTAAGTGTAAAATAAATTAAAAAAACCTCTACATCCTAAAAAATAAACCATTGCCTTGAAGTTCCCTCTCTTTAATGATTATTTTTCTTTATTTTTATTATCTAAAAATGTCTTTGTTTTTCTAATTACTTGTAATTTCTCAAATTACAGTGTAATAAAAATGAAATTCCTTGCATTATGGCATTCAGATGAAAATTCCCTATCACTGTGTGCAGATATGTACACATTTATGCACGGGGTCAAATAACACGCACACTGATTTCACATTTAAATACAGAGAATGATAATTCCTGTCACAGAGTATCCTAGATGCATAAAAGTAACTGAACACAATGCAATGCCCAGTTCACCCCATTATAAAGAACCAAGACAGGGAGGGGAATGTGGTGTCACTTATAATTCTTGTTCGCAAGGCACTGTCTACAGTGGTCAAATTTACCTAGGACCAGTAAAAAAAGTGTCCCTGTAGAGGGATGCAGTTCATATTTATTTATATGTTATGGACATTGAAACATGGAAATTCATTTACTCTCATGTCTTCCGAGAAATTTTTACAGGAATCTCTGTTACAGGGTTTCCAGGATGCTGGTTCCACAGCAGATATTTCTTTTGAGTGCACATAAGTCTATTTGTCACTAAAATGCCTTACAACTAAAGTGTTAAGTATTTTTAGGTTTCTGCTGAATTTTCAAGAGATAGATGGAAGAAGATGAATTCTCATAAAGGTAGAAGACAAATACAGGGGTACTATCTTAATTTACTTTTATTGCTTTATTAGTATATGGTTTTTCACTTTCCTATCTGTATGACAATCACTTTTTTAATTTGTGTGTTCATGTGTTTGTTAAGAGCTCTGCCTAAGAGCTCTTGTAATAGATAAGAAATCTTTAGGCTTGACAAAAATTTGGCAGCTGGTAGAAGTAGTAAAAGGTGGAATCCAATGGATAAAGAGTTTGGGGATGAGCACAGAGAACTAGGGTTGTTTTTGCAGGGTTTGGGTCGCAATTATAAAAACTTCAACAAGAGAAAAATGTTGAGTTTTCATGTTATATCCCTATGACAGCATGACAAATGTTCAGATAGCAGAAACAAATGCATTTGAAGGAAAGGGTTTCTCAACACCACTTACCTGTGCAAAGAAGCAATGATCAAGAGTGCATCAGAAACAGCAAGAGAATTAAGCTCTGAATAACTTTCTGCCTCACTTTATGGCTCACTCACTAGCATGGCATTGGAGTATCATTCCAAAGTACATTAAGCAGCATGACTTCCTCCTTGCTGCATGCTGTTTGTTCTCTCATCTTCTTCCCAAGGGAAGATGCTTGGTCAGTGAAGTCTCGTCTGTTTGGTAGAGTTGGTTTTATTATAAACAGTTATGTTGCTTCAGTGTTTTTTCTAGAGAAGGTCAAATAAATGTGCCTCAAACTTTGAATGGAAGCTCAGCTTTGTGACTGTCCTTATATCCCAGGATATTCATTTCGCAGACTCAGAGTGGTCTCCAAGAACATTCTGTCTCCTAGACAGACAACTTTTACGACAGCATTTACCCCTACTGAGGTGGAGAAAGGAAGCAAAGAGAATGGTCTGCATGGACAGATGAGTGCAGTTGTCAGCACTAAGCTCTAGACATTTTTTTGGCCATTTTGAAAAACCCTGCTGTGATGAGAAGAACCATATCTTGCTTTTGACTTCTTTGTGGGAAGAGATTGTAGACAGCTGAGGACAGGTCTGATGATACACTCAAAATAAACAGCATGGCTGAGGGCTTTTTATTCTAGGTGGATTGTTTTAAGCGCTGAAAGCCTGGTGACCAAATACATCAAACTCTTGTAGTCCAGCCAGGAAGCAAGTGAAGCATGAATAACTGAGTAACATGTCATCGTCTGTGAGCATGGGATGGGGTCTTCTGGCCAATCAAAGCTTATAGAAAGCATTACTCATGGGTAATGTATGTCCAAACTTAGCACAATCAAGGAATGCAAAAAGAATTCTAAATTATAGATTCAGTTGATCAATTACAGATGTGGAGTGACTAACTCAAAGTAGACTGTATTTTGCACTCCTCAGAATGGCTTTCCTCACATCATGATTCTTGCATGGGTTCTGTTTCACACAGATGTTTTTCATCCTTGGGCTAACTTCGTCCAAGTACAGAGCCAACAAGGCAGAAACAGCAGCATGGTTGTATGGAGTAAGTAAGAGAGCAGCCTCTCATCTACCTTTTTCTAATACTTGAGTTCATGTCACCTGATCAGTTTCACTTGACGATAAAAAAGACCCAAGAAAGATTGTTCTTGAACACCATATGTGAGCAGCCCAATAATATCCAGCAACTATTCATCACTGCAAGCCTTCAGAAAAGATTCAAAGCAACTTAATACATTTCCCAGCATCCTTCTCTTTTAGAGGTAACAGCTAATTTTCACGGTTGACCATCTCAGATGCTGTGGAAGGACATGGCAGGGTGTGCACATGCTAGTTCTCTCTAAGTAGTCCTTTCTTTTCATCTTAGTGACATTTAGCCACACAAGCTCAGTGGCTCTGTAGGTCAGCAGCCAGGCCTGAGGTCAAGTAATCCCATTTCTTCTGTAGAGGAAGTGCTTGCTTGTGGGAACTCAATGGGACCTGACATGCCATCCCCACCTGAGCTCTGTAATGACTGACATTTCACTTTCTTCAGTAATTGATCCTAATGAAGATTGAAAATTTAGTAGTTAAATACAATGAGTCTGCCAGTACTTTTTTCCCCAATTCTTTTTTCAGCCATGACAGTCCTCTTCTTCCTTATTCGCTGCACAGAACAAATTAGTACTTGACCAAAACAGATTTTCTGTAGTATTGCTTTATATTTTGCACATCTCCATTGCAATGGAACAGAAAAAAGTAATCATATCTCTTTATTAATGAGTAGCTGCCTCTGCATAAGTACTCAGACTTTTTTGATGGCAAAATGCAACTTGCATCGACAATATTTCTTGACTGAGAAAACTGGATAGTAGATGTGCGATGTTGTGCTTTACGAATGTATACATTGCTGCAGTTCTGTCAGAAGATCATTAAAGCAGTGCAAACAAATCACATAAATTATATATTCCAGAATTATTTTTTTCTGCATGGTTTCAGGTGTCTGTTTCCATTTATATCATTCAATATATCTCTACCTATGCTAACTGGTGGCAGTTATCTGTTTAATGCAAATGACTGATTTGAGAAACACAGAACAAAGAAAGAATCTAATAAGCTTTAGGAAAGCTACTAGATTGCCTCATAGATCTGTTGTTCCCCTTTCAAGGAATCAAGAAGCCTATGGACAAGGAAGAAACAGTTAACATAGTCTATACAGATTCAAAAAGACATTTGACAAGATTAAAAAAAAATTACACTGACAAGGGCTAGCAGGAAAAGCCCTTGTGCTGCTACAGTTGTTCCAAAAAAAATAGCAGTAAATGCCAGCTGCCACAAACTATATGGTGCTCAGATCCAAAGTGTTCATCATATCCGAAACGACCACAAAAAGGTGTGACTCAGAAGGAGACATGGTGTGCTGGTGATGTGGTTATACAGCATCATGAGGCCTGAAAATGAACCACAGAAGAGCCTCAGGAGACTGAGTGACTAAGTACAGAAACAGCAGAGAAAATCACTTTTATGTAAACAAATGTAAAATGACACATGAAAACACAGCCCTAACTTTACAAACAAATCTAATTATGACCCCAAATTGCCTATTACTACTAGAGAGTGAGATTTTAAAGATATAATAGGTAGTTACATAAAAGCATCAACACAAACATCAAATGCCAGTGTTGAATAAACACTGGGAAATGTTATTAATTATTTGGATATTAATACTGAAAAAAATTATAAAACAATGTCATTATGCCACTGGGTAAAATCAATTATATGTATTATGAATACCAAGATCATGACTGAACTGGCATAGCAGAAATGAAAAAGTAGAGAGAAACCTAGCAAGGACAATTTTGAACCACATGATGGCTTTCCTATAACATAGAGGTAAAATAGATTAGGTTTAATTCTCTGATGAGGAGACAGTTGAGAATACAGGAGGTCAAGAAATCAAGGGTGGCATGAAGAAGGTGAATGGAAAATCTGTTCTAAAATATCTGGGAGATATCAAATGGTACTAGTAAAAAAATACATATAGATACAAATGTGTATTTCATTACAGCTTCTTTTCATGAGAAGGACAGCTTCAAGCTCTTAAATAATCTTAGGCATTAGATGAGTGGGTTTTATGGCACTTGAATCTACTTGCAACATTTCATTGTTTGCCACTGACTGAATCTTCTTTATTCTAGTGAGACATCTGAGGAACCACACTATCTTATTTTACTCCTCACAGATATATATACATTTTTTGACATTTTTATGTTGCAACAAATCATAAGTAGGATATCAAGTCACTGAGGTCTACAAACCTAAATTCTCCTTCCCTCAAAAATGGGTTGACCTCGGGGAACCATCCCTGGCCTGTACTCTGCTCAAAACCATGGACACACACTGTTCAGGAGATAAGATAAGGACAAAATAACTGATAAGGACAAAACTCACTAATAATGCCACAGCATAGGCAGGCACAGGAGACTGCTCAGGCTCTGATGCTCTTTTCTTTACTGACACAGATGCAGATGCTGATAGATGAAGACAAAAACCAAGAGTATGATGCATCTTCTCATAGTCCCAGGGGAGACAGGGAAGACTGTGGTGACTGATCACTTCCTTCTTGTGACTCATGAGCTGTGACTTTGTGCTGCAGAAGTGTTTAAAAAACAGTGCAGGGGTGCTTTCCATTCTTCTTATGGAGTACACATCCACATGTAAGCTGAGAAGAGGACTGTAGGGGCTTCACAGATATTTTGTTTTAAGTTTGTGCCATGTAGACATCTATCCACAGCCAAAAATGATAGCAGAGACTCTTTGTAACCATTGTTCAATCCAGAGCTGTGTGAATGATGTCACTGTGTTTGGAATAATTCCTAAATCACATGAAAAATACTCATGGGCTGTACTAAGCACAGCTGAACTTTGCCAGCTTTCATTTCAGGCAGGCAGAATTTTCTTTTTCACAAGATTTATCACAAAATCATAGCCACATCGACTGGAAGGTATTTCTGGGTATTTCTTACCCAGCTTTCCACTCAGCACTACACGGTCAACCAGGGCTTTTGAAAACTGGAAGGAGATTCCTCCGTCTCCCTGGACTCACTCTCTAGTGCTGCACTACCAGTGTAATAAAGAAGTTTTTTCTAGAGTCCCTCCTGAACATCCCAGACCATAGGCTTGTGGTTATTGCACCTTACTATTAGATGAGGAAAATAACTTGCCACAGCCTGCTGGTAGTGCTCCTCACAGCGTAGCCCACTATGCAGTTTGCTTTACTGTCCACCTAAACACAGTCTTGGTTCAAATTTGACTCCTATTTGTCCCGTGTAACACCCACTTCATTTGTAACAGGACTGCTACTCAACCTGTAAGTACCCCTTTTCTGATAGAGGAGCATGTCTTTTTGTCTGTAAAAACAGACAGGTTGCTTTTTCTGCCACATGTTCAACCAGTGAAGGGGATTCAGCAATGGTCTTCAACAGTGTCATTAAAATCAGAATCTATTAATTTTATTTTCTTTGGAAGATGTGATCAATCACATATTCTTTTAGGCCACGTACACATTCATATCAGAGTGTATCCAAAGATAGAATAACATCAGACATATTTAACAGTATTATTTCTATTCAGGTGTTCCAGTAAGTATTTTATGATGGTTAAACCTATTATAAATTAATGAGAATTAATGACAATTTCATTTTGCATAGGATTCATATTGTAAGTGCATAACTTGTTTTGGAACAAATTTCTGCAGTTTATGAATGAAAGTTGGCCTAATAAATACTAGTTTTATGAAAAAAAATATTTATTCTAAAATATCATGAGGAAAAAGGGTAATTCTAAATAAGTAAAAGTTTATTTTTGTTAAGTACATTTAGGAAAGGTTACATCAGGGAAAAGCTTTTGATTCCATCAATGCACTATTTCTTTGTATATCTGGGCCAACAAATTACAGGCGAGAGCAAAACCTATTAGATAAAAAAAATTATTTCATGAAAAGGCTTCATATTTGACATCATGAAAATGCCATATTTCTGTGCTGCAAATTACCTCTCAACTAAAACATGAGTATTTTTGATCTACAATGAATCAAATACAAACACTAAAAAGGAAAATTGCTATGACAGGAATTCTCAACTATAACAGTAATTTAAGATATTTTAGATGGTAGAGACCTTCTTGCATAAGCATCTGCATTATTTTGATTCAATACTACTTGCTGTTTCAAAGTGTAGTTCCCAGATTTTCCATAGAATATATTAATCCAGCTCTACTACTGTCTTTTTACTGTCTACTACAGCTTTTTACCACATAAGCTGTGTGAAGTGGGGTATTCTCCAGTGCTCAAGCATTGAACAAATTTCTAGTCTCATTATGAGAGATGAGATAGTTGTTCCCTGACATGACAATGTGTTCTTCACCTAATTCAGGAAGATAAAAGCCACTCATCGAGACTGTGAGTGTATTTGGTCATTCTGTATGAGCCTGTGACTACATTATCGCATCAATAATTGGTTCCAGAAAATACCAAGTAACATATATGCTGAAAGCTAGATTTGCTCTTTGCAGAGCAGTTGAAGACCAGCACATTATTTTCAACAGGGAAGAAAACAGAAGAACTTAAATCTGCAATCCTTTCATTAAGAACTGGAAAATTTTCTGAAGGAAAAATAGTGCATAAAAGATCAGCAGCATACTGAAGCCAGGAAAAAATTGAATACATCCCTGCAATTCACAAGCCAAGCTTACTGAACATAAATCTGCAGTGAAATGCCTGGGAAACCACACAGTAGATTTTCAGCCTTGACAGTGCTTTTCCCAATTCTGATGTTTCAGCATCAGCAAGCACAGGACACTGCTCAGATGCTCTGAATGAAAAATGGAGCTTCTCCCGTATCATTTGTCCAGATAGAATGTGTTTTGATCAGACTTCTTCCCATCAATACAGTCAGGTCTGTAACATGCCCGTGTTGTTCTATTTTAATTGTTAAATAAGCTCTTGAGCTCTGCTTTCTCCACTCCTATTTAGTTATGAAACAACCAGAAACAGAAATCATGACAACTGAGGCCAAAACCGTCCAAATTCTTGCTGGATAGAGGTATTCTCTTGCCCTGTCCTACTGGATGGAAAGTCCTCCTACTGGAGTGAGTTTTTCATGTCTAACTGAGCTGTGCATATGGGCTGAAAGGAGAGGATATACTGTGCTCCCTCCAATGCTATTACTTGGGGCAATCACACCAATAGTCCTCAGCCACCCCTGTCATGAAGGCTGGAATTTCTTATTTTCCACTCAGTTCAGTTCTATTTCTTTTCTAAATTCCATAACTCAGTGAGTCTTGATGTATTAAGCAATGACTAAACAAGAGTTCTTCTTACAGTCCCTAGAAGGGGCAGCCTGGAAACTAACCTTTTCATCCCACTCAAAACCATTTCTCTCAGAGGAGCCAAACCCCACACAGCATTGCCTGCTCCCGTTTCACCCTCTGACACACCAGAGCCCATCTGTGACATGTTTACAGCAGAGCTCCACAAAATCTTTCCTGTACCATAATCCTACCAGCTGCACAAGGGCTCATAGAGCAGGACTGGAGCCACAATCGTTAGCAGGACCTTGTGTGGAACCTGCAGCCTATAGCACTACCTGCAACACATTAGTGTCTGAATCAGCTCAGTGCCACCTTCCACACTGAAATGAAGGAGAATCTTCCTCTGCTAAATCCTTGATATTTTGCTCCCGATTCCTTTAAAATCTGGTACTACCATAGCACATTTATGATAATTAACTGCTACAGATTGTATTGATACAGGTGGTAGAATTAAGAGTTTTCTGCTTAGGTTATGTTTCATTGTGAATTTTGCACTGAAAGCAGCGGCCAGATTTCTACACATTCTTTAGTCATTCACACTTTTCCATACCAACAGAGAAAAGGGCTGTGGAAAGGAAAATGAATGAAGAAGTGTGTAAAAGACAGGTAACTTCTGGTGATGGCATCTCTTCTTCACAAACCAGTTTATTTCTTAGACAGGTTTTTGCAAGTCAAGTGGCAGAAAAGTGGTAGAACCTTCAGCTCATATAAATTTTTCAGTTTTACCACCAGGCTACACTTACACAAAGCTCTGCTCAAGGCAGTGTGATGAAAGTGTATTACACTTGCTCAGATTCCCCTGACTCTGCACAGACATTAAAAAGGTGTAAAGATTTTCCTGGACTGATGAATTTGCTCACAAAGCAAATTGACTTTAAGTGGTATCTTAAAGTCAAGGAGTAAACACTAAACTTGAAAAACAAACTTCATTTTAACAGAAATAGATAAGAGCAATGCCTTTTTACGAAGCCTAAGAAGCATATCATAACAACTTTATTGCTACATTCTTCTCAGAGCAACTTCACTTTACAAGGCCATCAGCAAATCCAGATACAACTTCATTGCAATGAATAAGCTAAAAGAAATAACTTGTTATTGGTCAGTCACAGTTTCTAATACCACACTTTAAAAGACAAAAATGCACTTTTCTTACCATACCATTGTAGACATACTCCACTATTAGGTTTGAACAGGATGAGTTTAAAGCACTAGAATTAACTGTTTTATGAGTGGTCTTCTAGATTCCTTTACTACAACCTAGTTTTATTTTACAAAGGAGAAAGATGAAGATAGGCTTTCCAGCTAGGATAGCAACATCCAGAAAGGAAGAAAGCAAGAAAGTAAGCAAGAAAGAAAGAAAGAAAAGCCCCCTTGTTACAAGTTTCGTTTCTTTTTCTGAAACTTCCCAAAGAGTTAAAAAAATTCTGGGCTTCCAAAACATAAGATTTTTTTTTCCTCAGGGTTTTTTGGTTGGTCCACCCCTCCTCTTTATATTTTTTATTTTGTTGTTGCTGTTGTTGATTGTTGATTGGTTTTGTTTTTAAGAGGAAGATAGTGCTCTTATTTTGTTTTGGACTCTTGCCAACTGACCCTCCAGTTTTTCTACTATTTATTCTGCAAATTCAACAATACCCAGTAGGTGGCCTCATCGTATAATCTATTTTGTTACTCCTCTTTCAATGATTCTGTCTTGCTTTTTTCATTGCAACAATTTTATCTTAGTTGGAATCTCCTGGGGTTTATCCCTTATTTTCCTGGGGGCTTAGAGAAACATTTTCATTACAGAATGTGAATATCATCCAGGTCCAAACAGACATACTTCTATGGGCTAAAAAACACAGCAGATCCTTGGAGTCTTCAGCTCTGGATCTTTCAAAGAACTATAGCTGACTCCTGTGGTTCTCCCACATCTCCACCTTCAGAACATAATTGACTTCTGGGAACCAGTCAGCCCTGTTAATGAACAAGGGTGTCACCTATATTCATCATCCTGTGGGAATGCCCTTTCAGATAAAGAGAGGGAGGTTCTTTTGATATGGAAAGTGTAATTCTTAACTGATTGAAGATCTTAATTATCTTATTTATTGTTCTTGTGGGAAACACTTCTTGATTTCTGGGTAAGCAAGACTACCTATAGCTGGGATCACTGTCACAAAGTATTGGCAGCTTTTTGTATTTTCAAGGACCAAAACAAACTAAATGCAAGTATTTAAGACATATACAAAGCCACGTATCTACCCATTATCACAAAATAAGAAATACTTAGCTCTGCCACTTAGTGGAGTCACTTCTACAATATTTTATCTTGATGAGACTCCATATTCATTCCACCTTGTCAAACATTGTGTAATAAATCCCGCAAGATAAGATCAGTTGCCATTTTTACCGTGACCTCCTGCACTGAAAGAAAGCGTCCATGTATTTGTGAAAAATATTTGCCATTTAAGTATATTTGTCTATTACAGATGTCCCCAAAATTCCTGAGCTGATTTTTGTAGATAATTGATATGTAAACCCAGTCTTTGACTATTGGTAGTAAGCTAATAAGACAAACAGTCCTATAGTTTCTCTACTATAATGAGGTCTGAAACCAATTTGGCGGGGATCAAGGAAATATGAAGCCTCCAAATATTTCTGAAATTGCCTCACTATAAACTTTTTCAAAAAGTCAGATTGAAATGTACTATGATAGATGTGCCCGTCTGCATCAAGAGGAAGATATTTTTAGATTTGTATTAACAAGGGCTTCCTAAGGAGAAGTTGATGTCTGGTCCTATCATGCCCTAATATCACCTTCAGCTAAGCTTATGATCTTTGTTGCCCCATAATGCGACTCCAGTACTGTCTCACTTAAGGCTTCATTTACATGGGGCACATAAGGAAAATGTCTCGTCAAGACAAATTAACCAGATAGTGTATGTCAGTGAGGCTTTATTACATTTTCATTTAGAAGAAAGGCAGTTTTATTTCACAGTAGGCTAAGATACAGCGACCTAAGTTACAGTGAATGAGAACATCCACACAGAAGTTTAGTGCAACTTAGCATACGTGCATTAGTTTATTTCATTCTAACATTCTGAAGTGTCCTAGTGCAGGCAAATCATGAGAAAACATTAGCCAAAATGAAAACTTGGGTTTGCATTTGTGCCCTCCATAGCCTGCTCTGGTACCATGGAGACAGACAGCTCTGTCACATCTAGTAATCTCCTCTTCAAAAAAACACAAACATTCCTGGTGAAAGAGCCTGCAAACTATAATATTGACCCTAAATGTAATCTTGCACCTTTCACTGAAATCCCAGTTCAACAAAAAAGAAAACATAACTATTCTCTACCACCCTTATTTTCTTCTCATGTCTTTCTCTCAATGGCAATCAGAGCTCCTAAATTACAAAATGTTCCATGGGCAGCACAGCTAGTGGGTCCAGCACAACACCCTCCACCCCCTTAGCAGCACCATCATAGCATCCCTGTCTGCTCTCTCATATGCCTTCCCAACTCTTCCAATCCTTCCCCACCAAGGCAGGACCCTGCCAGACCCTCAGTTCACCCTTGCATGACTAGCTCTGGCTACTTAGTTCACACTCATGTTGTCTCCTCTCCAGAGCTCCTGCCAGTTTCGATGGGGACTGAGAGCACTCTCTCCAGACAGCACCGGAGGACTGGCCAAGCGCTGGCTGCTTTGGAGCAGGTAATGACTCAATTCTTCCTACATTTCCCTCAGTTCAACCCGCTTCTCTCCTACAACTCTTCCCAAATGTATGGAAATGTTATGTCTATGCCATTCTGCCAAATATTTCTGATGCTATTACCAGCAGGGCAGCCAAAAGACATCTTGGTTAGTAATGTGTTGTTGTGGTCAGAAACCAGACCTCTGAGACAAGTCCTGGAGTCTCAACACATACTAAGAACCAGCTTTCCTTTTACTGTGCTCCCCATGAAGGGATTTGACCCTCACTCCTCATTGCTTTATCTATGTCACAATAACGTGAAAGCCTCTTAAAACTAACGTTCAGAAAGGTGTTGGGAGTTCAAGACAATGGTTGTGTATTGCCAGACTGCTGTTTTTAGCACTGAAGAAAGAACGGAGTAGGTCTTCTAGCTCTGAAGAACACACTGAAATCAAGAAATTAAAACTACATTCAAGTGCTTGAGGATATTTGTAGTTTGGAGGTATATTCTGAGTACTGAACATAATTTAGAAGGAACTATTTTTAAAGAGAGAAGTGACACATGGAAGTTATTTTCATGTTAGTTGGAGAGACATTGAAGGGAATGCAAATTTAACCCTCAGACTGGGAAGGGCAAAACTGCAGCACATTCCACTTTCATGAGATTTAAATAAGTCTCTTCACTAGAGACAAACAGAGCTCTCAGGAGCAAATTGCAGATTTCGGCCCTGCTCTTTAGAGAGGTTGTTGCCAGAAAATCTTGACTTCTTATTTCTTTTAGGAGCATTTTATACCCATATGGTTATACATGGTTTGGGTGACTATAGTGATCACAAGCTCTTTGTTAACATACCAGGGCTGTGCATAAATTATTGAGGAGTCAATGATCTGGGCTCATCTTTCACCCAATGCACTGACCTATCCTGATAAATGTAGTGATTTAACTTCTGCAATGTGTTCTCTTTTTTGATGAGATCTTCACTAGGCTGAATATAAGAAGTCTCACTCTTTCCTTTTCAAAGAAAAATAATGAAGCTAATGATGCCATCATAAAGAGGTGTCTCCAGACGCAGCACGTCAGGTACCTCAGGTAAACCAGAACTACTGAACCACAAACTAAACTGATGTCTCTGGTGTGCCCAGCAGCAGAAAACGTAACATGGAAAGCATCAGCTATACATTTGCAACTTTTCCACTTGCAAAGGAATTAAAGAGGATGAGCTGGGAGTGCTGCCTGGCATATATCATATACCTGGCATATACCATAAAGATGGTATATTTGGGGGAAAAGTGAGAAGGTAAGGGGAAAGGAGAAGGATGTGCCAATATGCTGTAGGGATTTGGCAGAGTTAGACCAATTTTTTTGTTTCTCTCACTTAACCTGATATATTTTAGGTATTTTGAAGTCTGATCATTAGCCCAGTTCTACTATAGAGAGGTGTACATGGAGAAGAAGGATCAGAATAGGATCACACACTGTGTTCACTATCACTCAAACTTCAGAAGATGAGCAATAATGAGTTGATACACACCAAAATCACCTAAATTCTGCTCTGTTTGAGCATCTGTAGCTTAATTCACAAAAAATGTATTGTGCCTGTGAAGATTATATTGCTCTAGAATTGAGTCTCTAATACTGATTCCATCTTATTGATAAATCTATGCTTACATGAGATATATTAAATCAAAGCATCCCACATAGCTGTGCACTCAAAATTTTAGTCTTGCACCCAGAATTAACCCTGTTAAATTTTATAAATTGTTATTTTGTTCACAGCCACATAACTCTTACACAAAGTTATACTTTCACAGGCCTACCATGGACTCCCACAACACACTCTTCCCTATGCATCAGCAGTTCCAGCAAGACTACAGGAATCCACCACTGATTCATGGTATGAAAGTTGGCTTTGGCCATTTGGACTGCTTAGAGAATCTCTCTTTTCTTCAGTTGGTCATATATATGGGGTGGATCATACAGTCTTGGAAGAGTCTGGGTTGGAAGGGATCTTCAAAGGTCACCTAGTCCAACTCCCCTGCAATGAGCAGGGACATCTTGAACTCTATTAGGTTGCTCAGAGTCCCATTGCAGCTGAACATTTCCAGGGATGTTCCAGGGGCATCTATCAGCTTTCTGGGCAACCATTGAGGATGGTGTTTCACCATCCTCATTGCAAAACATTTTTTCCTTATTTCTAGTCCGAATGTACCCTCCTTCAGTTTAAAACTCTTGCACCTTGTCCTATTGCAACAGCCCTAATAAAAAACTTGTCCCAATCTTTTCTATAAGTCACACTCAAATATTCAAAGTCTGCCATAAGGTCTCCCTAGGGCCTTTTCTCCTCCAGGATGAACAACCCCAACTCCCTCAGCCTTTCCTCATAGGAGATGTATTCCATCCCTCTAATCATCTTTGTGATCTCCAATTGGAGATGGTCCAGAGGACAGCCTTCACCCTTCATCCTGCACTGAAGGATGAGTCATCTCATGCCCTAATTAGCAGCTGTCCATCTAATCCCCTAACACCTCAGTTCAGCAGCATCTGAAGATGTTGATGGGAAAACAAGTAGACACTGTCAGACAACTGCAAGTGATTATTACCAGTTCAATGAGGAAGTGCTAAGGTTGCATTAGCAGGTACCTTGATTCCTCACTCTGGTTTTCAGAGATCAGAATGCTATTGAACTGCATATCCTGAAAGAGTATGAGACACTACAAAGCAATTTTGACAATGTGGTAACACATTTTTCTGCAGTGAAACTAGCAGGATTATCAAGCTAATGGTCAAGCTTTTTAAATCACAAGCTCAGCCACTCCTTCCTCACTCTTGTATGCAATCCTCTCTTCCCTCATATGATCATCATGTTCAGAAAAATTGAGAGAGTTTATTTCTCATGAGACTTTGATGCACTGTTGGTCCTGTTCTTCTGGTTATAAAAGCTTATGGATGATGTTCTTTTGTGCTGTAAACTTAGTCATAAGCCTACCAAGCCTGTATTTTAGCTATGCAAACAATTCTGTAGAGTAAAAATAATGTATAAATTTTTTTCCATATAAAGAAATGTGATTGCCTTTGAAAATGACGTGGAATACTGGAAAATAACATCTGCAAAGATGGTAGCCATTTTTAGTTTTGACCTGCAACTGTGCTCCTAAGTGTTGCAAAATAGACCAAGTGAAACCTGAACAGACATGGGAAAATGTTGTAAGTTTATGAAGTAAATAAATCTATCTACTGCTGATACAGTATGATCTATCTACTGCTGACAAAATTATCTTATCTGTATGAGGCAACACAATAAGTGTTTCAAATCTAAGTCGGTCTTCTGACTTCTGACCACAGGGAGCTCCAGTTCGTATTTTACTTCTGAGCCTTCTCATCTGTGATGTCTTCCATTCAATTCCAGTTCTGTTAGGCCTTGAGGGATGGTCACTGGCAACTGGAACTATAGTGAGGTTAGGTAAGACTAAACACAGCAGGATGGCAATCATTCTTGCTCCATTCCACACATACATAATTGCTCAAATATAGAAGCCCAGGACTTCATTATTACATTTGTCCTATTTTTCTCGGTAATAAATCAAACTGAGGTGTCATTTGATTATGTATCAAATATCTTGGTGTGTACCTTTTACTGGTTGGTACAAGTCCTAAACAAATGACAGAATGCATCATTACATCTATGCAGGAGCTGGCAGGACACACAAGAAGTTCACAGGATACACTGATAAAGAAGAAACAGGATAAACTAAACAAAAGTGGAAATTTGCTTCAAGGACTTTCTACAAAGGGGTAACAGAGACAAGATGATGAGAACATCTAGACAAATAACAGTTCCACCTGAAGGACTAATTAGTGAGGGCATTAAATGTGAAAACCAGGCAGCACTGGCTCAAGATAGACAACTCAGACTCAACTGCTCAAGGATCACATGCCTTTCACTGCATAGGTTTTTCACCTAAGATTTCACAGTCATAGGAGATTTAGCAGTAATATTAAAATTACAAACAGATGAAATTTCTCTGCACTAGCATAAATATATCTTCTTTAAAATGATACTGTTTTGTGAATCACATTAACCTGTCAAATCTGAAACCTCTGTACTGCACTGACCTTTGTAAACTCAATGGTCCAGTAATTTCCAGCAACACCTAATGACCATCACCTCTTCAAACAGCATCTATGTCTGAATTGTGACACTCAGGAAGCTTTTAATTTATATTAGTTTTATTATAGGGCCATCAGAAAATAATGTTCAGTATTACAAACTTTTCTATGGAGCATGTTAAATGATCCAGAGGAAAAGCTAAAAAGCTGAAAGTTTCAAAGTGTTTACAGTTCAATTTTCCACATGTAAAGCAAGTTTGCCAAATGTGAAGGAGCTTTAAAGGGAAATACATGAAATAAACCCCAGTGAGTTTGATTTCCTATCACATCTGAATACTGTGATGGCAGAATAAATATTTGGCAGATAAAGAAACACAAGTCTCTTCCTGCAAAAGTAACAAACACAAACACCCAAACAAAGCAAGTAAGTCACTAGGTGATTTGCTCTTGAGCACTTTGCCTCCTACTCAAATTTCATGTATGATTTATTACATGCAGAAAGAGTCATATGGAAGTTAGACACAACAGAAACAGAACTGATGAAGAGGTGAACAACAAATACTAGCAAATTGTGGAGACAGACCTAAATATTTGAATGTTCATCAAGATGTATGAAGAGTTGGTAAGTCGGACATTTGTAAGGGTTTTGAAAGAGTTCTGCCTGTGGCCAAGGTACTCTCATAATTTCTTGTGAGAAACACCCTGCACTTTGCAGTAACCTTCTAGTAAGTTACAGTGGATAACTTCATGGTAGGCATCATTCAAATCAGCACACCCCAGTGCCAAGGAAAAGAAGTCAAAGAGCACAGGTGCCAGTACAACACTGCTGTGCCCCACTAACTCCTTTTCAGGCCCATGCAGCAGAAAGTTCTCTTATCCTGCAGTCCTGACCTGTGTAAGACTGGCTGGCTGAGCAAGTTCCTATGTGCTTTACTATCCCAGCTTTGACTACTGTTGTTTCACCTTAGAGAAGGGGTTTATGTGAGGGAGCAGCTGACCTGTGTATCAGAGCTCCTCCTGTCCCCCTTTTCCAGACCTAACAGGAGGAATGAAGAAAGAGATGCTGTGGATCATTAATGCATTCTCTGTTCCTACATCCCTGATGTTTAAGAGGTCCTCCGGCTTTGCTGTATTAGGAACTGATCTGCCACCAGCCTCTCATAATCTCATACATATTTCATTGTCCTAACAGTCAAGTGTCTGAGCAACCTCCTCTGTGGAAAGTCTTTCCTTAGATTTCTGAGGTCAATTGAGAATGACTGAGACATAGATACTATTTTAATGATGCAACTGGTAAGTAAAAGGTTGATTTTTAAGATTTAAAGAGTGAAATAAAAACAAAATTGAATAGTTGAGGGTGTAAAGAACAAGATAGTGGGTGGCTTGCTGAGTAGGAAGGACTGTAGATTTTGGGAGTGTGGAAGTTAGTAATGCACCAAAATGGAGTGGTGAGAAGAGCTGAGAATCTGGCCTTAAAATGGTGTGTGTACGAGATATGGCCCAATGTCAAAGAGGTGGTGCTTGGGAGACTGACAGAATTACAACATATTGTAAGTATAGGTTGGCTAAGGATCTAGCAGTGGAAGTAGGTAAGATTCTCCTGAGGAAGAAGGGACTGTGATCTGATCCCAAAAGAGTTGAGGTAAACACACCACCACAAATTAAAAGCTGTGGGGAAGACATGGTGGGAAGCCAGGAATTGTGGATGACTTGAGCTTTAAGCATTACAGACTTGGAGAAAGAGTCTCCAGTCCTTGTAAAATGTAGAAGCAGCTCTCGTCGTAACACGGCCTGAAGCACTGAAACCTGGCGCTGCCGGAGTGCACGGTGGAAACCTGCTCACATGTAAGTGCCAAAGCGCGTTTCCCACCCATAAGAAACGTCGTCACACCGGGGCACACCCTAAGCTCGAGGCCCGGGGAAAACATCGTGCGGCCCGTGGGGCTGCA
>NW_020955457.1:831396-835072 GCF_003031625.1 Empidonax traillii | reverse complement strand
GCAGGAGTGGGTTTTCAGCCGGCTCCCACCTCATTATGCAGGGGAAGCGGCTCGTTCCTCTCGATGACTGTGGCACTTCCGAGCTCGGGTTTAAAGTTCGTTTATTAAATTTATTGTCTCTATAATCACCTCACAGACATCCTGGAGTGGAACAGCTGTTGTAGGATCGTGGTGCCTACGGGCTGTGGCTGTATTTGTGGGCGTTTTTTTCAAATAGAAAGTTCAGGCACTGTGAGGCTGTGGCTGTTACACCACTCCACTTCTGACATAACCTGAGATTGGCTGATCACGCATCTTTTTGTTTCTTATGGCTTTTCAGACTTTCTAGGAAAGGCTGGTAATGTGAGGTTGGCATCTGGGCCATCTCCTTGGGCATACCTTCCAGACCAATGTTTTGTTACCCAAACACAGAAAGGCAGTCTATGAAATCATGTAAACAAACAAAACAAAACTGTACCCACCGGTATTTGTGAGTGCCAACAAACAAATACAGACATGAAAATAAGAATGGAGTCTTCAAAGCTCAGGTTTGTTTTTGATTGCGTCTAACTGAAAGCCTTTGATGCACAAGCTGGCCCGTGGATTTTCTTTGCTCAGAAGTTAGTAGATCACTGTTTTTCTTTAAGAACTAGAGGTGATCAGTCAATTAAGAAAACCAAAAAAGAAAGGATGAAGGTCTCTGTTGAACATGATGGGAAGCTTTCTCCCGCCTTCCTTACTGATATTCCTTTCTTAATATATTTTTCCATCTCAGTTTGCAGATGTCTAGAAATTTTCCAATGGAGGTACATGTCCCCATATGGCAAATTTAAGCCCAGTGAGAAGTAGTTTACTTTTTTTTAGTTACTGTTCTCATATGTTGGGCACGATCCACAGATGAAACAATCCATAAATCACAGTTAAAAATGCAGCAAATAGGCTGATACACATTGTTTTCCAGTTCAGTGGCATCTTCAATAATTGATAGTTCCCCTAATTGCACTGTATAAGTATTATGTGCCTATACTCTAATGCCTACAAAGGCAGTTAAGTTAGATAAAATCCTAAGATTTTATTTGTAGATGTGTAATATACTAACATGGGCAAAACAAAAGATGCATCCTACATAAAATGTCTCTTTTTTTTTTTTTTTAAAGGGGAAATCCACACAGATTATCCAGAGATCAAAAGGCAGAAAAGCAACATTTCCCTAGTTATTCAGAAGCTGCTGTAATGGAGCCTCATCTTAATCTGAATCACTCATGTCAGATCAGCTGTGTAATTTAGCTTTCTGAAATGAAACGCTTCTTTCTTTAAACTGCTGCTCTGAGCAATAAGAACATTCTTCACAATCACTTTTTAAAATGTCCAATACTTATTCCATACATAGGTAACTGACTTGAGTCTCTGAAATGGGACTTCTAGTTGGCAATTTCTGGAAGCAGTGGTTATTAAGTACACTTTTTTGTGTATGTATTTGTTTTATAAACAGTTTGCTTAAAAGGATTACAATTTTCAGCATGAAAATCAGTATGATTTCTAGGACCAAGGGTCTTGAGGGAAAGGGCAATTTCTTTTCTTTCATTTATAGTTTGAGGATGACAGTCACTTGTTATCACCTACTTGTGTTTTATGAGAAACTGAATAATCTTTCACTTCATTCACACCATTTGAGATACTCTATTCCTCTGTCACATCTCTCCCCTCTCACTCTTCCAAACTTTTGAAATTTCTCTTAAGCAAAAGCTATTGTACAGTGTTACTAGCTTGCTCAGTCTTCTGCATACTTTACAAGTTGTTCTAGATCTTATCTGAGATGGGAGTAGTCCTCACTCAGCATGAAAGATGTGGGTGCATGATGGACTCATCATGATGTAATTATTGCTTTCCATTTTCTTATCCTTTCTTCCCTGAAAAACTTTTATTTCACTTCACGTTATTCTGATATACTTCCCAATGCTTTCTGAGCTCATTCCCTACTTCAGAGACTTGAGTTTAAATAGCAAGCAATTCTCAGCCTGATAGATTTTAAAACAAAGTTCAGTCTAAAACCAGGTTCAGTGGTCATGTTTTGTCCAAGTGTAATTTTCAGGGAACAGGAAGGAGGCTGAGAAAGTTAAGGTTAGTGGAACTATCCTTTAGCTACAGGAAGTTAAATGGGTAAGCATTTTAAGAATGGTTTTGTTTGGCTTTGAGCAATGGAATTAACACGTAAGAGATTTCAAGTCTACTACAGAAAATATTTCAGAAATTAAATGAGCAATAGTGAGAAGTGCAGACCTTTCAGAATATATGAGACTGACTTCATATTCAGATAGATGAGAAATGATACTGTGAGTGCTAAGATCATATCCTGCATTCCAGTGGAACCAAAACGTGGAAAAAAGTTCTGCCTCTGTAATATTGAGATGATTTCTTAGGATTTCTGTTGGTGAGGTTTCACACTTAGCAAGTGATGTCTGGGGAAAAAAAGCACAAAATCAAAATCTCCTGTGGTTCTGTGAAGTCAGCTGTGGAAAAAAAGTTTTAATTGAGCACTGTGTTTCTAGGTTTTCTAGTATAAAACACAGTGAAAGATAATACAATACATTAAGATAATACAAATACAGTAAGGGACTACAAAAACTTTTTTGTGATAAGCTATTTCCTTAGGGTTGGATAAGAGCAAAAATCTCCTGGACAGGATTCCTTTGTTTACAAACTTCCTTCAGATTTTTTCATCATACCACTTTGTACTGCTATGGTATCACATATATCAACTCTTTGCCGCCAAACAGCACGGTGCTCAGTTTTGTCCATCAATATCCAGCTATAGGCATTACAATCAGAGCTGAAGTGTGGTAACAGGGAATTTTAAAAGAAGAATCTTACATGCAATACAAAAAGTTACAGCAGTTTCCTGAAGGAAAAAAATGTATTGGATGCACTTCAAACAAATGTAGGCATGTTGATGTAACAAAATCATCAAAGTGTAAATATAGTAACTAATATACAACAAAAATATAGTACAATTTAGAAAAGGGTTGAGAAGTGTGACTAAAAGAGCTGGACGGGATTTCCCCCCCTGCTTATATATTTGAAATGTCTTTTTCCTTATACTCTCTGGTTTTCCTTGAAATCCCTAACTTTCTAACCCACAGAGCATTGCAACAGCCTCAATAGTACTCAAGACCTCAAAGTCCTGAATACAAATTACCTCCCTAATTTAGAACAGAATTTTACAACATGAAAACAGCAACTTGCACTGCAGGTCATGTCATGTGTAGCATGCAGCAAAAGTGGGTAGCCCTGAGGCACATCCAAAACACCATGTGGAAATCAGGCCTGTACACTGTCATCTTCTTTTGGGGGAGTTGTTCAACCTAAATAAACTATTGAGCATAGAAATCCAAATTTGCAGATGAGGGAGAGTGACGTTCAAGTTTGAATGAAACCTGGCAAAGCAAAGGTTACTTAAGCTCTAGTTCCTCAGATGTCAGCTAGATCACTCAGAAAGTAGCAGGTTTGAGGCTCTTCTGAAGTAACCAGGGGAACACAGTGAAACCTTGTCCAAGCTAGTACAATCCTGTAAACAATTCTTCATGATCAATGTTCACGAATGTACATGTTCTCTGAGAAAATGGTTTCACCAAAATGTTTATGTGTGGGTTTCCTGTGCAACTGAAGACCCTAATAATTTAGACATTGTAGAGAAAAG
>NW_020955457.1:827653-831375 GCF_003031625.1 Empidonax traillii | reverse complement strand
CAAGCCTAAAGAGAAAAGCCCAACAGCCTAAAACAACCGTGACCGCCAGCCAGTGCAGGAGTGGGTTTTCAGCCGGCTCCCACCTCATTATGCAGGGGAAGCGGCTCGTTCCTCTCGATGACTGTGGCACTTCCGAGCTCGGGTTTAAAGTTCGTTTATTGAATTTATTGTCTCTATAATCACCTCACAGACATCCTGGAGTGGAACAGCTGTTGTAGGATCGTGGTGCCTACGGGCTGTGGCTGTATTTGTGGGCGTTTTTTTCAAATAGAAAGTTCAGGCACTGTGAGGCTGTGGCTGTTACACCACTCCACTTCTGACATAACCTGAGATTGGCTGATCACGCATCTTTTTGTTTCTTATGGCTTTTCAGACTTTCTAGGAAAGGCTGGTAATGTGAGGTTGGCATCTGGGCCATCTCCTTGGGCATACCTTCCAGACCAATGTTTTATTACCCAGGGTTATGCCAAACACAGAAAGGCAGTCTATGAAATCATGTAAACAAACAAAACAAAACTGTACCCACCGGTATTTGTGAGTGCCAACAAACAAATACAGACATGAAAATAAGAATGGAGTCTTCAAAGCTCAGGTTTGTTTTTGATTGCGTCTAACTGAAAGCCTTTGATGCACAAGCTGGCCCGTGGATTTTCTTTGCTCAGAAGTTAGTAGATCACTGTTTTTCTTTAAGAACTAGAGGTGATCAGTCAATTAAGAAAACCAAAAAAGAAAGGATGAAGGTCTCTGTTGAACATGATGGGAAGCTTTCTCCCGCCTTCCTTACTGATATTCCTTTCTTAATATATTTTTCCATCTCAGTTTGCAGATGTCTAGAAATTTTCCAATGTAGGTACATGTCCCCATATGGCAAATTTAAGCCCAGTGAGAAGTAGTTTACTTTTTTTTAGTTACTGTTCTCATATGTTGGGCACGATCCACAGATGAAACAATCCATAAATCACAGTTAAAAATGCAGCAAATAGGCTGATACACATTGTTTTCCAGTTCAGTGGCATCTTCAATAATTGATAGTTCCCCTAATTGCACTGTATAAGTATTATGTGCCTATACTCTAATGCCTACAAAGGCAGTTAAGTTAGATAAAATCCTAAGATTTTATTTGTAGATGTGTAATATACTAACATGGGCAAAACAAAAGATGCATCCTACATAAAATGTCTTTTTTTTTTTTAAAGGGGAAATCCACACAGATTATCCAGAGATCAAAAGGCAAGCAACATTTCCCTAGTTATTCAGAAGCTGCTGTAATGGAGCCTCATCTTAATCTGAATCACTCATGTCAGATCAGCTGTGTAATTTAGCTTTCTGAAATGAAACGCTTCTTTCTTTAAACTGCTGCTCTGAGCAATAAGAACATTCTTCACAATCACTTTTTAAAATGTCCAATACTTATTCCATACATAGGTAACTGACTGTTGAGTCTCTGAAATGGGACTTCTAGTTGGCAATTTCTGGAAGCAGTGGTTATTAAGTACACTCTTTTGTGTATGTATTTGTTTTATAAACAAAGGATTACAATTTTCAGCATGAAAATCTGATTTCCAGGACCAAGGGTCTTGAGGGAAAGGGCAATTTCTTTTCTTTCATTTATAGTTTGAGGATGACAGTCACTTGTTATCACCTACTTGTGTTTTGTGAGAAACTGAATAATCTTTCACTTCATTCACACCATTTGAGATACTCTATTCCTCTGTCACATCTCTCCCCTCTCACTCTTCCAAACTTTTGAAATTTCTCTTAAGCAAAAGCTATTGTACAGTGTTACTAGCCTGCTCGGTCTTCTGCATACTTTACAAGTTGTTCTAGATCTTATCTGAGATGGGAGTAGTCCTCACTCAGCATGAAAGATGTGGGTGCATGATGGACTCATCATGATGTAATTATTGCTTTCCATTTTCTTATCCTTTCTTCCCTGAAAAACGTTTATTTCACTTCACGTTATTCTGATATACTTCCCAATGCTTTCTGAGCTCATTCCCTACTTCAGAGACTTGAGTTTAAATAGCAAGCAATTGTCAACCTGATAAATTTTAAAACAAAGTTCAGTCTAAAACCAGGTTCAGTGGTCATGTTTTGTCCAAGTGTAATTTTCAGGGAACAGGAAGGAGGCTGAGAAAGATAAGGTTAGTGGAACTATCCTTTAGCTACAGGAAGTTAAATGGGTAAGCATTTTAAGAATGGTTTTGTTTGGCTTTGGGCAATGGAATTAACGTGTAAGAGATTTCAAGTCTATTACAGAAAATATTTCAGAAATTAAATGAGCAATAGTGAGAAGTGCAGACCTTTCAGAATATATAAGAGACTGACTTCATATTCAGATAGATGAGAAATGATACTGTGAGTGCTAAGATCATATCCTGCATTCCAGTAAAACCAAAACGTGGAAAAAAGTTCTGCCTCTGTAATATTGAGATGATTTCTTAGGATTTCTGTGGGTGAGGTTTCACACTTAGCAAGTGATGTCTGGGGAAAAAAAGCACAAAATCAAAATCTCCTGTGGTTCTGTGAAGTCAGCTGTGGAAAAAAAGTTTTAATTGAGCACTGTGTTTCTAGGTTTTCTAGTATAAAACACAGTGAAAGATAATACAATACATTAAGATAATACAAATACAGTAAGGGACTACAAAAACTTTTTTGTGATAAGCTATTTCCTTAGGGGTGGATAAGAGCAAAAATCTCCTGGACAGGATTCCTTTGTTTACAAACTTCCTTCAGATTTTTTCATCATACCACTTTGTACTGCTGTGGTATCACATATATCAACTCTTTGCCGCCAAACAGCACGGTGCTCAGTTTTGTCCATCAATATCCAGCTACAGACATTACAATCAGAGCTGAAGTGTGGTAACAGGGAATTTTAAAAGAAGAATCTTATATGCAATACACAAAGTTACAGCAGTTTCCTGAAGGAAAAAAATGTATTGGATGCACTTCAAACAAATGTAGGCATGTTGATGTAACAAAATCATCAAAGTTTAAATATAGTAACTAATATACAACAAAAATATAGTACAATTTAGAAAAGGGTTGAGAAGTGTGACTAAAAGAGCTGGATGGGATTTTCCCCCCTGCTTATATATTTGAAATGTCTTTTTCCTTATACTCTCTAGTTTTCCTTGAAATCCCTAACTTTCTAACCCACAGAGCATTGCAACAGCCTCAATAGTACTCAAGACCTCAAAGTCCTGAATACAAATTACCTCCCTAATTTAGAACAGAATTTTACAACATGAAAACAGCAACTTGCACTGCAGGTCATGTCATGTATAGCATGCAGCAAAAGTGGGTAGCCCTGAGGCACATCCAAAACACCATGTGGAAATCAGGCCTGTACACTGTCATCTTCTTTTGGGGGAGTTGTTCAACCTAAATAAACTATTGAGTATAGAAATCCAAATTTGCAGATGAGGGAGAGTGACGTTCAAGTTTGAATGAAACCTGGCAAAGCAAAGGTTACTTAAGCTCTAGTTCCTCAGATGTCAGCTAGATCACTCAGAAAGTAGCAGGTTTGGGGCTCTTCTGAAGTAACCAGGGGAACACAGTGAAACCTTGTCCAAGCTAGTACAATCCTGTAAACAATTCTTCATGATCAATGTTCACGAATGTACATGTTCTCTGAGAAAATGGTTTCACCAAAATGTTTATGTGTGGGTTTCCTGTGCAACTGAAGACCCTAATAATTTAGACATTGTAGAGAAAAG
>NW_020955457.1:818299-827442 GCF_003031625.1 Empidonax traillii | reverse complement strand
AAGTAACCAGGGGAACACAGTGAAACCTTGTCCAAGCTAGTACAATCCTGTAAACAATTCTTCATGATCAATGTTCACGAATGTACATGTTCTCTGAGAAAATGGTTTCACCAAAATGTTTATGTGTGGGTTTCCTGTGCAACTGAAGACCCTAATAATTTAGACATTGTAGAGAAAAGGCAAATTATAATCCAAAAGCACCAATGCTGCAGTTTTCCATGTAGCAGAGGCTCGAGGGTTAATATCATTGCATCTGGCAACTAAGTAAGATATCAAGGATAAAAAAGTTAGCATAAAAATACCAGCAGCTACTCCCTTCATAGCATTTTTCTTCAATTTGCAGGCCAATAATTAGTGCAGAGAAATGTAGAGGCTTTTATTTCCATCACAGACATTTGCAGCATTATCTCAAGTGAGAAATACACAGCAAGCCAAAATAGAGCATTGCAAGACATGCAAGTATGTTCTGGCATTCATAAAGTTTCACTTGAGGGACAGAGGGTGCTTTTTGCCTTGTTGAGAGGCACTTACTTCAGAATAGCAAAAAATTCTGATGCTTAATGATCACATGAGCTGACATCCTAGAAAGCATGGTGCAGAGCTGGGAACTCCCATACTTTAGGCCTATAAAAAACCAAAGTAATGAAAGGACATGGGAGCAAAGGATGTTTCCTATTTTAATGGTAGCTTACAGTGATACAAGTATGGAATGAGGCTGAACAGAGAATTAGTGGCCACATGTTACAGAGTGCATTAGAGTACGCTAGAAGTTCTGCACCTCACTGTCCCCAGGCTATTTAGCATATGAAATGAGACAAAAAGCAACAGAATCTGAAAAGATGGAAAAGCAGAAAAATGAAGACTAGCTCTGGCGTAGAATCATTACTTTGTTTCCTTCTCCCCTTAGCATTTATCTTCGCTTGTAGCCCCTACCATGAAAGGCTGCTCCAGTTTTCCATCAGGGCAGAGATCTGCAAACCCGTATGAGGTATTCATGACCGCCTTACCTGGTACCTTCCCTCCAACACATGGAGGTTTAAATTAGTTGGTTATACCCTGCTGTTTCCATCCCATGTAGTCCTCCAATCCCTGCTTATTCCTATACTAGAATACATTCTCCCACCACTGCTTTCACACATATTCAATTAATTATTTAAAATCTTGCTAACTTTTCTTTCTTTTAGCTGGTTAGCAGCCTTGCTGCCTTATTTTGCAGACCTCCGACCTCTTTTGCTAGTTTTGCTTCCCTGCTGTGTCTAATTTTTCCATGTCAGAAACTTTGCATTACTCTTTATTAGGAAGAAATTTTTTTAAGTTCCAAAGAGTAGGAAACTGCCTGACTCTGCTTACCGTTCAGCAAGGATTACAAATTACTTTTTTTTTTTCAACTTCTCTCTTTCAAAATCCATCCAGACAGCCAGTACATATCTGTATTATAAATAATGTTTTAGCCCAAACTCCCCAAGTAACCATTCACAAATATATGGATTTTGGTGGTTTTTTTCATGAAGAAAGAAGAAAAAAATCTCTTGTGAGATACTTCCTCCTGCAGTACAGGCAGGATCTCTTACAAATAAGGATACCGTGAGGAACATGCACAGATAGGGGAGCATGCAAAAACAGTGAGCCAAGAGCTACATAGCAGCAATCTCTTTGCAGCCGACTGTGACAGGTTACTGATTATCTGTGTTCATTGTGCATCAAAACTTTGTGAATTTGCATTATAAAATCCAACTGAGGGATCAGAAAATACACACTGCTAGACAAAGCCCTGATTTATAACAGCATTTGGTCACATAGTTACTATTTGAGCACATGATGTAACATTTCTATATCACACTAGAATGCACCTTCTTTTTTTTTTTTAATTCAGCTCTTTGTTCTGAATAAAGTGGGTTAGCTCTGGAGGCAGATGGAAGCTCAGCCAATGCTGCCTGCTTACAGGACTGACATAATAGGCATTCCTGTATGGGTAAAGAACATAATTTCACAACACCCCTGTGTATACTACCTGTTGCCAAGGTGAGAGGCAAGAGAGCCCAGTCCACATTTTCTCATCCCATGGGAGCTCCAATTAAGTTAGTCGTTTTGCAAGCTTTCACTCCTCTTCCCACACAATCCTCTGTGCTGTGTGGACATATGACAAATTTGAATACAGAGTTGGCCCATATAAAAATACTTTCTTGAAGGGCTTTACTTATCTGTCCTGATGAGGTTTACTACACTGAAGTAAAATGCTCAGGGAATGAAAAACAATGTATCAGGTCCTGACAATGACTATCATACTATAAGCACAGTTTGACAGGCAGTGAACTCTGGGCCCTGAGCATCCAAAGGCAAAGTCATGATGATACTTAGTGCTGGCATATTCCTCTTCTGATGAGAATTTGTCCCTCTCTTGATTTGATTTGCAAGGGATGCTATTCAGTGCACCAAGCTGCTGGTCACATTTACTGTGTAGTTAGTAAATACTTTGAACAGATGTTAGTGCAGCACATCTCACCCGCTCACCCTCACTAAACAGGACTTGGCACTTTTCTAAGATGTAATAAATGGGGCACCAGTGGGTAATAGTTTGTCACTTCTGTAATTCCTCTATTTTAAATCTGATGATAGGGGGAACTAGAATTCCATAAACTTCTGTTAGATGGTAAATATGACTCAAAGGAAATGCATAGGGTAAATGACAATTCAGAATTCAACTCAGTCTTCTGTGTTCAGAATGATGAACCTTCTGTTTGACTGGAATCTCCTTTGCCTCAGTTGTTTTTCTTCAGCTAGAACAAGAAAAAAGTCAATTTTGAAGAACTCTGGCTAAGTAGTGTTTGCCCTGCTTCCTTCAGAGGCAACACAGGAGACATTTGACTTCTATTAACAAGGCATTAGTTTTTCAAATGAAGACCCACTCCTCTGTGAGCAGTTGCAGTGTGTGACTAGAAGCAAGTTCGTTCGACTGCAAGTGCAGTGACATACCTGCAATTGCTGAAGCAGTTGACACTGCCACTTACCACAGAATACGCTGAGTTGGAAGGTACCCATCAGGATCATCGAGTCCAACTGCACAGTTCACCCAAAAAATCACACCATGTGCTTGAGAGCATTGTCCAAATACTTCTTGAACTCAGACAGGCTTGGTACTACGACCACTTCCCTGGAGAGCCTGTTCCAGTGTCCAATCACCCTGTGGGTGAAAAACTGTTTCCTGATATCCAAGCTAAAGCTCCCTCAATGCAGGTTCCTGCTGTTTCCTCGAGCCTTGTCACTGGTCAAGAGAGTGAAGATATCAGTACTTGCCTCTCCTCTTTCCCTCATGAGGATGTTGAAGACTGCAATGAGGTCTTCTTAGGATTCTACAAATTTCACGGTAGGCATTCAAAGAAAGCAGAAAGATCAGACTGTTTACAAGCGTATTACACTATTCCACTTCAGCAGCTGTGGTACATGGGGGATAATTGATGCTTTAATATCAAAATATTTACCATATTTTGAGTGTTCAGGTAGAAAAAAAAGTAGTATGAGAGCTCATAAGAAAATATGGCTGCAACAGCATGACAGGATAAAGTGAGGATGACTATCATAGTCGCCATGCAATTGGATTTATCCAGCTTAGACCAACCCTCCCTCTCTGTTTGCTTCATCCACGTTTGTTTGACACATCCATAATCAAGATTAAATAGTGGTGAAGTAAGGCAAATGTAATAAAATTTCTACCAAAGATACACATGAAGCATAAATAGCACTTTAGTGCTATCTTTAGGTTACACCTCTGCTACTGTTCCAGCAGAGGTGCCAATATCTGCCTTACAACAAATGCCAAGTGTTTTGTTGAAGTAAAGGTAGGCCAAAATACAGTACTGCCCCCAGTAAAAAATGGCTAGACTAGCAGTACACTTATGTAGAACAAGTACAACAGAGAAACAAAAGCGAGAGCACTTACAAAGTTCCTCGGAGGTGTTGTTTTGACTTTAATACCTTGGACTCTTTTGAAAACATCCAGCAGGATGTTACACAAAACAAACAAACAACATCAGTCTCCTGGGGTTGTACACTCCTGGAATTCTGACAGCACTCAAAAATTGGTCCAAAAGTAACATGTGGCAAGAGGGAGACATCCCTATCTGATACAAATTAGGGTAGTTCCATTTCTAGACTTGAATCAAGAGTAATGATTCCACTTGGGTCTTTTCTGACCCAAAACTGTGGAAGTTTCTAATTTGACATCCTAAAAATTGGTTTCTCTACAGACTAATTTTAGTCTTTCATAACATAGACAAGCAAAGTCAAGCTATCTGGTGAGTTTTGTTTCAGCAAATTTTATTCAGTGAGTTTATAACATGCAGGAAATCAAAGCTGGGGAAAGGAAAAGTCTCCCACCTTCTATCCTCCAACTCCAATCATAAGGTCAGCCTCAATGTTAAATGCTATTAATTACCAAGTATTAGTATAAAGCACATATTTAAACCTTTTTAAAATTAAATGACTGGGAGGTTTTTATGCTTCCTTTTTTTCAGCAAGCCACTGTAAACAATACAATCCACAAAAAGAAAGGAGCAGCCAACAGTGGCACTGTTTGATTATCATTAGCCTCCTGAATGCACTGTATTAATACAATAACTCCCACTAAAATATTCTAATCCAGCAGTTTATTTCTCTTCAGTAAATAGTTCTTGAGGGTTCAGCAAAGTCTAGAGTCAAGAGCCTAGACTCTGATACAAAGCTGCGTACCTGAAATAAAAGACCTTTTGACCTCTTTCAACAGTAATTTAAATAGAAAGTGTAGGTGAAGCAAGAAACGCATCTATTTAAACAGCACAGCACCTTACAGGCCTCTACTCTTTTTAACTATGGGGACCCATTTATTTCAAGGCAAGCAAGCAACTAAAACAACCTGCTCCCTCTACAGTATGTATTGTCAAGTGTGCTTCCATCCTTTTTCCTTCAAAGTGGTTGTGCATGTGAAGTTTTCAAATTTTGTTTGAAGATTACTGGATCAAAAAAAAAGATATTCTAAGCTGCCCAAATTAGCCTACTTTATTAATTGCTGTTTCACAGCCATTATTAAGCAGTATATTAATTCTAGTGTTTCATGAGCATGCGCTTAATTCATCAGATGAAAATAACACTCCAAAAGTTGTGTTCTCATACTTCTACGGAAGTATAACAACATCAAAAACATGCCAGTTTGTAAAGGAGGCATATTAATGATCATGATAATGAATTGCCAAGCAATTGCCTTCAGTCATATTTTTTTTTTCGTGGGTACTAAGCATCTTCTCCTCATTCAAACATTCCTTGAAGTTGTGAATATTCAGTACCTTACAGTTTCAGAGTTCTGCTGGCTAAGGAAGAGCATGAGGTAAAAAAAAACCTTCCAAAACAATGCTACCCTAAGGGACTCAAGCATATATAGCAGTAAATGCAGAGCATTTTACTGAATTACCAAACTCAAGACTTTAATCTAACTGCACCCAGAAGACATTTTGCAAGCTGGAGTGGCATTCATTCCCTTGAGAGGACATCACCCCAAAAGAGTCACACTCACCCTGGTGAAATCCCTTCCACACATCATAGCTTCACATAGGGTTTGGCCCTACAGGTCAGGTGATCTCTTCACAACCACCAAGTGAGTAGGTCTCTACATGGAGTGACAACCACCACACATGTAGTGACTTCTTCACACAGGCTTCCCTACATCCTACACGTCCCGAAGCCCAATACTGCCCAACAGTTTTCTTCAGACTTCCTCTGAAGCCACAATCAGCGCTCACCTCTCCTCAGTACCAACTCTGCAGCACCCACACTCGATCTAGACCAGCTGTGTGAAATCTATCTTCTCCCAGTCGGTCATGTCTCCAACAGAATTCCTCCTTCATAAAACTCAAAAGGACATTTTAAATACTAAAAAACAAAGCAAAACAAAACAAAACCAATAAAAACAAAGGAAAAACCCACAAACAAACAACAAAAAAACACACACAAAAAACCCCCCAGAACCAAAAACAAAACAAAACCCTCCCACACACAAACAGAAACCATGGAGCCGTCGCCTCGAGGGCCTTTGCCCCGTAAAGCTGCTCCGTCCTTTGAGCCTTTACCCGGCCTCAGCGAGGAGCCCAGGGGCCCGAGCGTCCTCACTGCCCCCCAGGACCGCAGCTCTCCTTTCCGGGGGCGACCCCTCATCTCCGTGCGGACACGGAGGGCAGGCACCGCTCCCCCCGCCCGGCTGAATGCCGGCCCGCCGCACGGCAGGCCCTGGCAAACCCCAGCCTCCGGGACCTGGCTCTCCACCACTACAGAGCGGAGCGGAGAGGGGCCACGTCGTGCCATGCCATCCATGCCGTGCCATGCCATCCCACGCTACCCCATGCCACCCTATCCCGTCCCGCCCCCGGGCATCCGGTCAGCCCCCTCGGAGGGGCGGGCTGCCGGCATAAAAGCAGGGCTGCTCCGCTCTTTTTCACTCCGCCCTGCCCTGCCGGGTTTTCTGATCTCTTGCCCTTTCGTCGCCCTCCCCAGAGTCGCTGTGCCACGCCGGGCAGACGGAGGTACCCACGTTCCTGGGGGCGTTCTGGCCGGGCGAGCGCTGGGGGACGGGACAGGCTGTGTGGTCGCTGGACGGGAGGAGCGGGGGGGGGGTGGCCGGGAAGGCGGCCTGAGAGCGGATGGTGAGCCGGTTACCGCAGCTGAAAGCTGCCCGTGGGTTTTGCTATGATGCCGATTGGGTTAGCGGACGCTAAGTGAGAGTGAGGTTGTCCGACATCCTCCGGGCGGTGAGGAAGGTGCTGCTGCACCTCAGCTGTTGGACAGACTTGGCGACGGGACCACTATATTTTTGTGGGATCGCAACCCTGCAGATGCAGTGAAAAAAATTCATGCATGCCAAATCCTGCTCAGGAGATTGCATGATCAACCTTTAGTCCCTTCGGCTAGTGTTTTGCGGTTCAGCTGCCAGCTTCAATCCTGCCCTGTGACTTGCGAGCTTAGATAGTAGTCTTTTCAGAGTCTGTCAGGTCTGCAAGAACCTGTCGGCTGTGAGTTTTGTCACAGGTACCAACAAGCCTGTGTTAGCAAAGTTATCTGCACTTGAAATTCTGTCTGATAAGGCATTATAAAACCTCTGATACCTCACCATCAGTAACAGATTTCCACACTTATGACTGCGTGGATGTAGACATATTAAAAAATGATACACGGCATCAGAAATGATCTGAGATCTTATATGTGCCAAAGGCATCTTTGGTTAATTCACCTGGAAAACAATTCCTGGTTGCTTTAGTTGGGGACGCAAAATTGGCCAAGTGAGTTGGTAAATTTAATTGTCTGTATGGGAATGCTTTCTTACAGTAGCTGGTATAATTAGCAGCGCTAATGCAGTGAGTGATAATGGAGGACTCCTGCCTCAGTCGAAGTTGGGTTAGGGAGAAATGTGTCAGTGGAAATTGTCTCTTTGAAGAGTTGGTGTTCTAACAGGAAGTCTCCTGTGGTCTGTATGCCTAAATGAGTCTACTTCATTAAGTGAAAGTACTTTTTTGAAAAATCTAATGTGTGTTTGTCCTATACAGGCCTAATATATGATTATTTTACTTAAAGAATTAGTGTCATAAGTTCTAAACTGGGTTTAAGTCGAATTGTTTATTGCGTCTGAAGGCAATTGTCTCCCTCGGTTTTCCTTAGGGATTAAGGGATCCTTATCTATTCCAGAGTTACCAGTCCCCTTTCATGTAAATGGAAGGTGTTTTGTTTAGTGCATTAAATTAGTGTAATCAGGCTAAATTGAGCAATTGCATTTATTTTAAAGATTTGTTGCTTCTGTTTGAAACTCAAAAAACAACTGGTGTTTCCAAAAACTTGCTAATTTGTTTATATATATATATACATGAAATTTAATGGCACTTTTATAACTCTACTTTTGCTTAATCTGTAGTAGCTCTATAGCTATGAGAGCCTATTACAGGAAATGTCAATATTAGCTCTAGAAAAGTATTCCTGGGCTGCTTTGATATTTCTTACGTTTCTTCCTGGTGTTACTGCCTCTTTGTATATTTAGTCACATTTTAATGGGAATGAGGAATAGAAAGCATTCTCCGTAAGACTTCTCCAGAAAGAAGAACTTGTTTTTCTACCCACTATGTTTTTGACAAGTGTTTTTCTATTATTGGAATAGTTTTAAGATGTTCTAATGTTTCTGCCAGAAAACTTTCTGAAGTAACTAGCTCTGTTCTAGCAGTGGCCTATCTCTTTTCAAGACTGCCCTAGTTTCCCATTTACAAAACCTGAGACTCATGATAACACATTTATGTCCACATACTAAATTTCATGAACTTTGCTCAGAGTAACAGAGATCTAAATAACTTATCTCCTGGCACTTGTCAAACACGATTACCTATATACATAGATAGCAAAGTTCACTAAGAATGTAAGCAAACTGGGCATGTAGTGCTAAAGGTTGAAGTGTAAGTGCCAGTGTACTCTACATTTAGCTGAGAAGGAAGATATTAAGCTTTCATACTGTAGTTAGAGATTAAAGATCTGCTTTGACCAATGCTGTGTGCTTCTTGCATAGCATTGGTATACTGGCAAATAAAATAACAAGGGCTTAAATGCCTGCTTGTTTTTTGTCATTACTGGGATGAGTACAGACTGTGAGGTTAAAAGCATACCTGAGATAGTATGATTCAAGCCTATGACATTTGCTTCATGCAGGAAAGTGAATAAAACACAACAGCTTTGCAGTGAGTTCTTACAGCACTGTGTTCAACTGCAAAAGGAGACTCTCCTCAACAATGGTAGTACAGGTAGTTGAAAAGCTAGGAGTGACAGCCAGTTGCTTGCCTGCTGTGTTTGGAGATTTATAAGCATACTGTCTTCTGAAGCTCCCTATGTTTATGGTTTCTTGTCTTTTTTTTTTTTTTTTTTTTTCAGCAGAGTTGAGACTGTGACTTGTTCTAGATGTGATTTTGTGACAACAGAGTGCCTACAAAGCAACGAACATTGTGGCCCTTAAAGCAGAATTTTTCCTTACTAAAGTACTAGCTTGTGAGCACTAACATTGTTTGTCATGCATTTCTATTTAAGATGCTCAATTAGTAGATATCACTCTTTTTTTTTTTTTTTTTTTTTTTTTTTTTTTTTTTTTTTTTTTT
>NW_020955457.1:720005-818179 GCF_003031625.1 Empidonax traillii | reverse complement strand
AGACAAACAGAAAAAATGAGTCAGATATGCAGGTGTAAGCCTATATATTTTTTTGAAGCAACACTTAAAAGTGGGCTAGAGAAAATATTTAGAATGGATCTGAAAATATGTTTTCAGTTTTGCAATGTTGGTGTTTGATTTTTCTCTATGGCTTATCCTATCTGGTAAATGTTTGCTTTTTTTTTTTCATCAGGTATCTGAATAAATAGCCTCAAGATGAACTTCTTCCTGGAAACATTAAGGGTCATCGCACTACTACTGTATTACTTACTGGAGTCACTAGTGTTCTTGGTTGTGCCTAGACCAAAGAAGAATGTTAGTGGTGAAATAGTATTAATAACAGGAGCAGCAAGTGGCATTGGAAGATGCTTATCAATAAAGTTTGCCAGACTTGGAGCCACGTTGGTTCTATGGGATATTAATCAAGAGGGGCTCAAGGAGACGGTCAGACTGGCCAGAGAAAATGGAGCAGCAAGAGTACACTGTTACATCTGTGACTGTAGTAAGAGGCAGGATGTCTACAATGTAGCTGATCAGGTAAAGTATCTTATTTGTGGCTTTGACACTGTCCTAAGATGAGTGTATGCACGTGTGTAAGATGCATGATTAAGTTTTTTTTAGTGGCTTCAAAGTAAGAAATTACAGTTAATTAATTCTGAATGTATTGTGCATTATCTAGTTCAAGAATTCTGGAGTTTAGAGTTGACTTGTGTATCTTTATTCCTTAAAAAGTAAAAAGAGCTGGTTCTCTTTTTCGGTAGCTCATTTCAGCTGAGTAGCTTCTCAATCATTCATTTGATTACTGAGCAGGCACTTACTCAAGAAGTGCAGAAAATCAATTTATCAAAGCTAGAGCTGTATTTTAAGTTTTAGCAGCCTTTTACCAAAAGTAAACCCTAAAAACCTACAAAAAGGATTAACTGCGTAGACTATTTCAAATAATTCCATGGCTGTGAATAGATTTTTGCAAACTCACTTTTTTTCTGAATTAATAAATATATCTTAAGGTCTTAAATATTTTTTCTTTCATTTCTAAAGAGCTTTGTAAACATAACATGTAGTTAGATATTTTAGGCAGAATAGTAGAATTGCCAAAAGCTAAAATTGCCTAACAGTTTCCAGTATAACAACATGTTCTCATTTGGTTAAAATTTGCTAAGCTTAACTGTTGGACTAAGAAGTTTCCACAGTGAGTGTTTGCCTGGGGATAAATTCTTTAAAAAAAAAAAAAAAAAAGTTCTGCTGTCTTCAGGAACATCCACTGGCTGAAGGCTGAACTAAGGTTTTGGTGCTCTTTAAGAAGCTCTAGCCTTCTTCCTTTTTCTATCTGTGCAAAAATGATTACAACAAGCTTTCTGATAAGTGAAGCTTATGCATAACTTGTGGCTTGTTAGAGGCTGGTGCTGTTGGTTTTGTATTGCAGTAATTCTGATCATCCTTGGTCTCCCTCACAGCTCCTTTACACCAGCTGAGCTGGACATCTGCTGTCCCTGCAGAGTAGCTGCACGTGTCTCTCTGCAGGCCTGTAGCTGTCCTTCCTGCTGAACTGGGAGGACTGGAGGAGGAGGGAGTACTGTAGAGTGAAGGACACTGGAATGAAGAAAATGAAAACTAACCTTCAGTTTTGAAGATTTGAGGGCTAACATTTCAGTCCCATGGAGAAAAGCAGTAGCTGAGCCATTCTGCCCAAATTTAAAAAAGAGAAGTGGATGTAGATTTGTGTGTAACACAGGTTCCAGATGATACAGAGTTAGACAGGGGCAAAGAAGTTGTACTAGGGTCTTGGTGCATGATCCATCACTTACAACTTTCTGTCGGTAGTTCACTAACTGTCAGATTCACTAATAATCCTCCTGCTGATCCCGGAGAAGAAAATACCCTACTAATGTTATTTCAGAAATGTCATGTTCTCGTGCTGTTGTAGAATCATGCTCGCAACTTTCCCATCTTATGAGTGACAAAAAGACTTCAGAAGCAGTTGGTGCATCGTGCCACTGTTTACTTAATGCAGCATAGTAGACTTTGGCTCACAGTGTTCAGCATCAGCCTTTGCAAAATAAGGTAGTGTGGTTCCAGATTCAGGAGTTTTTTTCTCCCTCCTGCTGATTTAGCTTCACACAATGACTCGGGGTTTTGCAAGACTATAGTGAACTAAATTCATGCAGGCATGGCAAGATATGGTTGAAAACTTTGCCCACAGTAAAACAATCTCAAAGCCAAAATGAAATTTATGTGAACCTTTAATACTTGCTTCATCAGCCACACAGAGACACCAGGAAAAAAAGTTACTTCAGCAGGAAGAAAACCAAAAGGCCTTGCACATGTGAGGTCCTTGTTCCTTTCCTGTACCAACAGGATCAAGGACAGCTTTTGGCTATCAAGAGCTAGAGCTTAAAATTTATTTCTAATGTCCCTGTTTCAGAAGTACCCAATTCATAATGGAATGTGGCCTTCTCTGATCTACCCCTCCTTCAAGTTCAGTTAAAGAATCTAGGACTTTGAAAGATGGAAGTAACTCTGGTTTTTTATCCTCCTACTTGTGAAGAAACAGAAGCTTCTTCTCATAATCGTGCTGCAAAATTGCATCATGTGTCACAGTTACTTTCAGGATCTCTCTTGTACTTTTTTACTTACCTGCTAGTTTTGTTTCTTGCTTTTTAGTCAAGATGACAGTTTACAGTTAGTATTCCAGTATTCTAAGAATTTTCTTTCTTGTGCAGAGGAGCAACAGCAGAAACAGACTTCCTGGTGGTATTTCATGCTGCCTATAAAATATCCAGTGGTTGTTTTTCTGCCTCTTGTAAGCAGTTACGGAGGGGTTTGTGGTTCTTAGAAAGTACACATTTTGGGATGCTGTTTGGGAATCATGGGAATTGCTCACTACTAAACTTCAATGTAAATGCTTAAATACAAATGCAGAAACAAACAGAAAAGTGTTTATGCCCAAAAAAGCTGATTAATCAGATCACCTGTTTGCATAATGCTTGCTTTGCTGAGGCCTAAAACACCTGGAACATAATCTCCTGCACTGCATGGTTTGAGAGGTTTAATGCTCTGGAAAGTGGGCGTTATTTTTACACACACACTCATTCCTCCACCCCCCAGTAGCTAGAGAAAAGCCTTGATAAAGGTCTCTTATACTTGGCCTCAAAGCAGAGTGTGGAAGCCTGGGCTGAGTGTCTTGTCACTGTCATGCACAAGGGAGAGCTGAGAGAAGTGAATTAAAACAGCCAATTTGCTGAGGAAAGCTGACACATCTAGTTAACAGGGAAGAAGCGTGAACAGAGATGTTGTAAAGCTGGAATTTGCCCAGGTTGCGAAGTGTGGCACTTATATCTGCTTTGAATTCCATCCAAAATGTGGCTATATTTTGTAAGACTCAGTAGAGCCAAGTGGTAAAGGAAGAGGTTGTTCAGGTTTTCACCACCCGTTAGAAATGGTGTGATAAAAGTTCTGTTCCCTGTTCCTTCTGCTCATCTAACCTGAGTGCCCCAGTCACCAGGTTACAAACTGTTATGTACCACATCCCCCACCTCTGTCTTTTTTTGTTTGCACAAAAGAAGCATGACCACTTATTCAGGTATTTATTTGCCCCAAAGAGTAGATTTGAGGTACTGGTCCAGGTTTCCAGAATTGCTAGATCATCTGACATGAGGCAGTATTAAAACATCCCTTACTAACAAATACATTTATGAGTCTGTGCTATTTTTAACTTGTGATGAGGGGTGCATACTCAGGTTGGTGACTAGAACAACTTGTCTAAGGCTGCATGTGCCACTGCTTCAGAGTATTTAAACTGCTACAACTTTTTGAAAGGTGAATAGACAGATAAGAATATTCAAGCAATGACTGAGGTGGACAGTGGCTCTAGCTGATGAATTTGTTATATAAGCTACTCTGTGTAATCCTATCAAAGCTGCTCTCTGGACTTTGTTGTTTGTTTGTTGTGGGTTTTTTTTTTTTTGAACCTTTGCTTAGTCAACAAACATGGATAAGTTTAAGGAAGATGAGAAAGTTAAGCTAGAATAAATGGTAGGTGATAAAATACCCTTTAGTTCTTTTCTGTTATATAGGCTAGCCTATCTGCTCTGCCTGGGCTTTTTTCAGTCACTGTAGGCACTTAGCAAAAGAAGCATGAAGAAATTAAGATCTCCAGTTGTATGGCAAGATGGTATAAAACCAATCTGGTTTCCCAAAACTACTGATCAGTACACATTCAGCACTTAATCTGGAAGTCACAAGTTAAGCAATATAGAGTACTTGTTTCTTTTTTTCCCAGATAACTCAGATCAATTAATTGTATTTCAAATACTATATTGAATATTTTCATTCTCCTTTTGAGAGCTAGCACAATATCTTGGTATCAGCTGGCCTGTAGTTGTTCTCTTAAGTGAGTCTGTTCATGAATGTTCTCAGTCTGGACCTAAAATGAGAACGATACTTCCTCCTACTGAGTTAAATGTATAGGTATTGGTTTTTACCAACTTTTATTCTGGGATAGAGCGTACCAGCTTCTAGTCCAGAATTGTTCATTGATTTTAAAATGGATTTACCATAGAAAAGTACTTGTTGCATTTGTTAAGGTCTCTGCAGTAGACACTTAATCTGTAACAGTTGTCCCTAGAAACAGAGGTGCTGAAAGCAGAAGCTTGTGTGGAGCTGTTGGAATCTACATCTCCAAAGAAAATCCAGTAGAAAACTCAGATTTAAAAAGGCATCAGGAGAAAATATGTAAAGACCTGAGGTGTTTGGATCCATAAGAGGCATAAGTTTAACTTATTTAAAATGTTTAATGTTTTTGTTTCGATAAGTTTTCATATATAATACTTAGAAAGCATGTTTTTTATTTATTGTAATATCTTGGTGCTTTTTGTTTTAGGTTAAAAAAGAAGTTGGCGATGTTAACATCCTCGTCAACAATGCTGGTATTGTAACAGGGAAGACATTTATTGATTCTCCAGATTCACTTGTAGAAAAAACCATGGAAGTGAACACAATGGCACACTTCTGGGTAAGACTTATACTTTTCATATATATACTAAAATGTCCCTCTAATGTGTTTTCAGTGTTAATTTTGCCTTTTCGAATTGAGGGAAACATGCAAAGATATATAGCTCTTTGGAAGTTCAGTTAAAAACGATACAAGAAATTGCTTTCTATGCCCTGGACTCTATAAAATATTAAAAAAAAAAAAATGGGTGGAAGAGTGAATCCTTTGAGAACCTCTGGTGTAGGCAGGTGGAAGCATTTCACATTTAGAAATGCTCTTAAGAACCAAAGTTTACTATCTCCTAAATTCTGAGTGTAGTCATATGTTATAATCTCATGATTAAGTGACATGAAGCAGGCCCACCCATCTGAATAGTTGCTGCCCTAACAGAAAAGTTCAGTTCTGTTACTGTTCTAGTTGTTCTGTAGTTATGATAGTTTCAGTAAGAAATACCACATGTTTAGATAATGCTCTTAATATTACGTGGAGCTTTTGTTAAAATTAATAAGCTTATGTGCCTTTTCTTCCTTCCAGGGAAGGCAGATCACGTATGTGGTGTTTCTATCATAAAGAATTGTGAAGAAGATATTAAAATGTTTCAGGTTATTTATAAATAAATTTAATAACAATGATTTAATGACTTTATTAGAAGGAAAATATGGTATTCCAATTTTTGCCATTCTAGAAAATTTGCAGTGAACCCTTCATTCTCATTTGAAACACTGCAGTGGTGAGCTGGAAGAAATTTCACTACTAGCTGAATCTATATAGTTAGCTTTCAGTAAGTTACCATCTGTCTTTGGTAGTACTCCTGTGGCTGGAAAAGTCCCAATTTAAATACTTGAAGGTTAGAGTTCAAACAACAAACTCCACATACACACACACACACACACACACACACACACTCTTTCCGTAATGGAAGAGGGAGAGCTTACTTAAACTGTAGGGAGAATTTCTGTAAAAACCACACCTTCAAAATATTATAGCATGTAGCTTAATTAGTAAAATGTTACATTGCAATTCTGATTTATGTTGCAGACTTACAAAGCCTTCCTCCCAGCAATGATTGCCACTAACCATGGACACTTGGTTAGCATAGCAAGCTCTGCAGGACTGTGTGGAGTCACTCGTCTTTCAGGTAGTGTATTCAAGCTAACGTTCATTTAGACAATTAGTTTAATTTAAATTCTGCAATCAATACTGATGGGGAAAAAACCCCACAAACTAAATTTGTGTTTTCTGGATCTTTCCTTAGAGGTAAAGCAAATAGTCACACTTTCAAAGCAGGTGACCTTAAATAGACAATTTCTTTAAAAAGTTTTCCCGAAGCTTAGCTGTGCTCTAAAACAAGTTTTTCTGCCAAAGCAGTTAGATGATCTAGAAGCCACATTGGACTTTGGAAACTGAGAACCTCAGTGCTGATAAAGTTAACTTGCAGGTTTCTGATAAGGAGGAGACCACTCTAGATTTAGTGAAAAATCAGAAGGCATTTCTGAAAAATGTATACAAAGGGGAAGGAAAATGATAAAGTTGACATAGCAGTAAAAGAAATCTAGCCTCAAGGCAGTAATAGTGAGGACAAAATGCATCTCAAGTTGAAACCACATTAGGGAGTCTTGAAAACTTGAGTTTGATGCATAAGAATCAAGTGCATGGATTAAAAGATAAGGTCTGGTATGAAAAGGTAATTTCATTTACCATTGCTCTATAGAGAGTGGAAAAGTGATAGCAGGGATGTGATGAGAGATCCTCTGTCTGCCAATCTAGAACAACAGTTAATTTAGGAGAGGGGAAGTAAAGGAATGAATCACATCAAAGGCAAACTTTATTAGTAACCTAATCCTGAAAACTGTTCCTATTCCTTTGTGAAGTGTTTTATTACTGGACAGTAATTTCCTGCAGGTACTCTGTATAAATCATTTCAATACCATATTGTGCTGTTGTACACTGAAAAAAAAAAATAGGTGTCTAGTTAGCTTACTTACTAGAGCAAAATTTTGGTCTCTGTTAAAAACTCTTAATCTGTTCAGGAAAGGTTAATTTGTAAAATTAAATATTTAACTGCAATTAATGTTTTATTTTACAGATTACTGTGCAAGTAAATTTGCAGCAGTTGGTTTTGCAGAGTCAATTGATGTAGAGATGAGAAGTCTGGGAAAGACTGGTATTAAAACCACAATTGTGTGTCCTTACATCATAAACACAGGAATGTTTGATGGTGTTAAAACCAAGTGAGTAAACTCTTGTGAGGTTTTTATGCAAGTTGCATGTTTAGTGTGTTACATACCCCTATTTCCTTTATGAAAATCGTGAGCCAGGATTTTCTCTGCTTGTGCTATTTTTAGGGTTTCAGATAGGTGTTAACAGTGCTATCCAGTGACTGGGCAACCCAAATGTCAAAGGCCTAAGTACTTTACTATTCATTTAAGCTGAAATGTGAAACGTTATTAGTGTCCTTCCTCTGCAGAAACCAAATGCTCCAGTTGTCCTGTCTGGTTACTAAACCCCCATTCACCTCCTGAAACCGGTGTCATAGGCTTGCTCAGTATGCATGTATAATGACAACATTTACGAGCCAAATAAAAGGTGGTGTGTGTTAATAGGAGGACTCTGATTTGTCTTAAGAGGTCATACAGAGGGAAAATAACAATGTCCACTCACTTAAACATAATGAAGATTCTGTTGTTCATAGGTTTTGTGGTATTTATTTCTTTTTCTAGTTGAATAACTGCAAAATGGAGACTCATTTTGAGTTAAATGTGAGTCCAAACCAATTTGTATTATAGTAAGAGATGTTTTCTCTTTCAGGTGGCCACATGTGCTTCCTGTGCTGGATCCAGAGTATGTGGCTGAGAAGATAGTCACTGCTGTTCGACAGAACCAAGAAATGTTGCTGATACCACGCATCCTTTATGTATTATTTGCTTTGAAAGGGTAAGTTATGACTTTCTTTTCTTCTCTCTCTTTTCTGTCCAAGGGATGTTCCAGCTACATGTTTGACCAGAAGTACCAAACAGGCTTCCACTTGTTGTGACTTTCCATTAGGTTCTGCACATTTCTGAAGGGTTCAATTTTTTTTTTTTTTAAGACGTTCAGTCTACCCTTGGACCACAGAACAATGACAGAAATGTCTGTGACTTGCTGACTGTGTTGGGGTGCTGTTTTACTGCAGGATGTAGGGACTGGACCTGCTGCTCAGTAACTGCATGTTGTAGGATCATTGGTTGGGAAAGACCTCTAAGATCACTGAGTGCAGCTGTTAACCCAGGAATATCTGGTGTCTTACTCTGGCATTAGGGCATTTCTGACTCTGTTGCAAGCCAGGTTGGGACAAAAGACAAGAGACCTGCAGGGTGACAGATAGAAAGGTAGACAGGGGATGGACATAACCTTATAAGGAACATCTGCACTGCAGCAAAAACTGTCCAGTAGGAAAACAGGAAACCAACCTTACAAAACTTGGGGTACAAAGCCTTTTTGAAACATGCATTAACATTGTCAAAGAATCAACCAGAAAGTCCTTAAAATGCAGTTCGTCAAACAAAACTTGGTCCTCCACCCCTCTCCTCAAGGAATCCTTTTCTCCACTTGTGGTACAATTCTTCTTTGTCGTGGTCACCTCCAACAGGTTGGGATACAGATCTGTCTAATAACTCAGGCTGCCAAACAAGTGTAATAGATATTATGAGAGGACTAGTGGGTGTATATTTAAAAGAGTATACTGCCTTTGCCTGTACTAGCCAGGTAACACTACTTCTGTGATAAAACTGCACAACTCCTCTGATGTCTGTTTTGTTCCCTTTTATCTTCTTCCTTACAGCATCCTACCAGTGAAAGCAGCTGTTCTCCTTCTGGACTATTTTGGAGCATTTAATTTAATGGATACCTTCAAAGGTCGACCAAAGAAGGATTAAAAAAGCACAAAATTCAGAGACCAGCAATTCTAAAGTGGACCTTGTTAATGGTGGTGATGGGAAAGGTTTGCTTCTATAGCAGTTGTGAACTTAGGGTGCCTCATTTCTCATTAGTAACAAGATTTAGAAAAGTTGCTTTTTAATTGACACTTAACAGCTTTCATTTGAACTATTTTTTTAATCCAGTGAACTGTTTTCTTTTCACCTCATTAGGAAAATACATTAATTGAATTTAGTTGCTTTGGTTATGTCTGTTTATAATGCCTTAAATACAATCCTGCATCACAAACTACTAATTGGCAACTTTTGTGGGGAGAATGGAGCAAGAAGCCACATGCATTCCACAGGGATCCAGAAAAGGCTGTAGTGGACCTGACTTCTTGCTGCCGTTCAGTAAACCATGACCATGAGTTGTACTGTTGGTATCATTCCATGGTAAGCTGAAGAATTTGAGTTTTCCTGAGACAACAGATTGTAATTCATATGAAAAGTTTTGTGAAATGAAAATATGTGCTGCGTTGATGAAAAAACAATGAAATATATTAATATTTGGAGGTGGTGGTCTCTGAACTCACAGATTACTATGGATGTTGGAACAGGGACGAGTAAGGATGTAAATTATGTATTTGTGCTGCTGATTTACTTTGCCTAATTTATTTTAAAAGCTCATACTATGCAACTTTTGTAACAGAAGTCTTTGTATCATTTAGGTGCAGTATTTTAAGAACAATTTTAAATTGTCATCTCCTAAAAAGAATGAACTTGTAGCTGTAAAGCATAAGACTGCCAGTCTAGATGGAGAATACAATGTCTAGTCAAGTAAGACAATAAGCTACTAAAAGCAATGGTGGTGTATTGTATAATAGGGGTTTCTCTTGGGATTATTTCAGAAAGGAATGATGCTGGTGGAACTGGAGTGAATGGTGTCATTACAGGCATAGCTTGAGTAATGGCATGATGTTTTGCTTCTCTGAGTTGGGTGGCAGGTTGCCTTGTCTACAGAGACTTGTGTTACTTTCTCTTTACTCTTAGGACTATCCATTTATTTTGGACATATGCTGAGGAGGCCTTGCCCTTTTTGAAAAGGGATGGTTAGAAAGCTGAAAGCCCCCTTGACTTTTTATAATCCAAAATGAGAAACAGGAATCTTATATGTATGTCATTTATGTACGTGCTGGCTAAGCCCGTGTCATGTCACAGTACTTGCTACAGTGTGACAGTACTTGTCACAATTGGTACAGCAATTGGAACAGTATGGAGGAAAGGGTGACTTTTTAATGGTGGGTCTTTTTTTTTCTTTACATGATGGCCTAGAAACTATTTAATTTCTCTTGTCTATACAATTAGTGAAGTTTACTAGAAGAGAAAGATTTACATGGAACTACTTTATTACTGATGACCAAGAAACACTGAGTAAAACAAATGTGTTAAAAACAACCTTACCTTTATGAGGAAATGATGAGAGCTAGAATTCAGACTGATGAAGAAGAGATTTTTTTCACTCTCAGTTCTTCAGCTTTTCTACCTCAGAATTTCCGCTCATTTTATGCTTGAGGAAACAAAAGTTAACAAGTAAAAAAGAGGTTGTCTAAATGTGCTGTCCATACATACATTGCACTGTTCCTAAAGTCCACCACTAATAACTGCGTGGTGTATCTGTGTCTTCAGACTCTTCACCTTTTTATACTAAAGGACCACATTTTCCCCTCCTGGCTATGAAATACTAGGCATGCAGAATTCTGGAGCAAAGGGGAAGAAAAGTGGGTTGTGCATATGAGCAGTTTGAGTGGCAAACTCCAAAGCAAGTATCTTTTCATTTTTAGTGTCACCAGGGGACTCTGTTGGATCACTGGTGGTCACCACGTGGGGGGGCCACTGGGTGTGTCTGTCCTGCTGGCCGAGTTCTATGGTGTAACTTTCCCCTCTCCTTTGATGTGCACAAGAACTGCTGCCGAAAAAAAAACGGAGAAGCAAAGGCCTCCTGAACAGTTCCTCGCTGACGAAAATCCAAGCAAAATTCCCAGCTGGCAGCCAGGCCGAGAGCAAAGCCACCTCTGAGCTCCTGCCACCCAGACCTCATCCCAGCTCAGGCAGCAACAAACTTCTGCCTCATTTCCCTGAGAGGAGGAAAAAAAGTAAAAAAATCTCCTTACCCCTCCCCTCAGATAAAATCTTGAGGGCCATCAACTTGGAATGTGGTTTTACCAGCCACTGCTTTTGTGTTAATGGCCCAAGCCACAGCCAACCTGCCTATTTAACATCCCTTTCACACCATGGGCAGGGGGAAGAGAAAAATTCCAGCTTAGTTTCCCAGAACAAACAAAACCATGGCATTCTCTGAATAACCTGCTCCAATTTTTGTTCACACTCTGCTTAAAAACAAATAAAATTATGTTTATATTGAATGTACTTTTTCTCCTTGTCTTTTCAGTGGGTACCACTAAGAGTCTGGCTCTGTGTTTTACACTGTCCTTTTAGGTACTTATACGTATTGGGCCTGAGCCTTTTCTTGAGACTGAGCAATCCCAGCAATCTTGACCTCTCCTTGTATGACAGGTGTTCCAGTACCTCAGTTATCTTTGCAGCCCTTTCCTGGACTCAGTATATTCAAATCTTTTAGAGACCAAGCTCTGTGGAAGATTGAGCATGTACAATATGTCCTACAAAGCTTCACTAGAAAATCTCTGCTTGCTAGCTGTGCTGGTAGGAGTACACAAATACTGCTTTTATCCAAGCATGCTCCTACCACTTTGAATACTGAGGTCACTGTCACATTACATCATGTGCCAGAAGGATAATACCCTGTCCCATGGTCATTTTGATCTCCCACATCTCCTGAGATGGCATGACAGATACGTGGAGCTGTATCCTGGAGGTCAAACAGGGCAAATCCTTTCCCTGTGTTCAGAAGGTTGCAGGGAGTATTTGGATCTTCAACTGATATATGAACTTGTTGAGATAAAAAATGGTTTACTTCCAGTATAATAATGGTCTTTATTGACTCTTGATGCCAAGACAGACTTTCCTCTTGCTTTTAGCAAGAAAACTCATGGAAGGATAGCTGTCAGACCCAAACAAGAAGATAGAAAATGAAAAGAAAGAGCAATTCAGTTGTGACAGCATAACGTCTGACAGTAGCCCAGGACTGGTGGATCGTATATCAGGCAACTCCCACACAAGAATTGTTGGTTTCATAACCATTGCTTGAAATATTAAATAGTCTCCTAACAAAAATGACTGGGTCCCAAATTTGACTGGAGATGACAGTGTTGGCCTAAAAGTTACTGATAGGGTGATTCAATGACAGTGTATGGCATTTTGTTGCCTGTTGTATTTCCTTTAATGCTTCAAAACATGGAGACATCGTGCCAAGAAAAATTAACTTGATCCTCTGAACAAGACTAAGGAAGAAAGCAAACAAACAAAAAACAGTAGCTGAGATACAAGTTTTATTATTACTTGTTTTATGAATTTGGAAATCATACCCAAGAGCTATATGTACCTCCTTGGAAGCTGGTGTACGTGGGGGTCTGGTCTCGCTTCAGGAAGGAACCAAGTGGGTACCTCTTTTCTGGTAACTTTTCCTAGGGGCAGTTGATCTTCCAAAGACACCTGTGTGGACTGTGTGCTTTGCTAAACAGCTGTTAAAAACCGTGGGCTTTGTAAAATTAATATTTTAACAAAATAGCTTCTCTTGCTGACTTTTTCTTTGTTGTGACAATCATAAGATATGTGTTTGGATCCACAGTTATCAGATATTGTAGGAGAATGCAGAACTACTGTTTCTCAGGTGACACTTAAAAGTGTTATTAATGCTTCACTAGGTGGGGGAGCACTACAAACTCAGTGTATGACACACATTCTGTGCAGTCCTAGGTGTCTCCAGCTTGACTGATACTTCAGGTGCTTGCCAAAGCCACCAAGCTCACAGCCTGAAGTTGTGAAGACAGCACGTGCCTGAGGAAAACAAAGTTTTGTCTAGGGAAGAGAGGGAAGAAAATCTTCACACCTTCTTCCCTTGCCCTTGGCACCATTCACACTAGGAATATGAGCATCCTCTTAATTGGGACACAGATGTTGAAGAAAAGGGTATGATGAAGGTAGAAGTTCTATTCCAAGGCACCTTGTAGTATTTGGTCTGCTGGGTAGTTACTGTTCAATTAAAACAAACCTTGATTATTGTTATAGCTATGTTGAGAGATGTCACCCTTATCCAAGGTAGTAAATAACTACATCTATCTCAGGAAATGTTGTTCTGCAGGACTTGTATTGGAGTAGTATTCCAGAAACCCTGCCCAGGAGGGAAGAACAACAGAAAAGATGCAGGAGAGGCAGAATCCTGAGACATATTCTGACATTTCCTCCTCTCCATCTCTTCAGGTCCAGAGGCAGCATCCCTGGCATTAGCATAGAAAGAAGAATCAACAGAACCAGAACATGAGCAGCAGCAATAACACTGTCAGCAGATGCAGACAACAGCAGAAAAGAGGTTCTTGCTGAACAAGTTTGGCCAGTTGGCACCATAAACTTCATGCCTAGAAGAGGCCATGATCTAGTCTATGAAACCTGGGAAATGGTGCAGTCCCTGTGGGGAGGTAACTGCATCACCTCTATTAAGTGCGTCACTGCAGAAGCAGCTTGTTCAGAGATTAGTGCAGAGTGATTTGTGATAGCTGCAGAATCTATTCAGTACAAGGTTTTTAATGGTTATTGCCAAGAAGGGGGAATTCTTGTTGGAAGGCTAACGTGGAAAGTCTTCTCTATATTAATTTTAGAAAATACACTTTGCATTACTTATTGGTCTGTCTGCATATTTCTGGCATGATAATGGTTGACCCTGAAGAACAGCCATACAATGCACCACAGTTATTGCAGAATATTGTTCCCATTTTTGGGGGAGCTTCTAACAAATTAAGAGAGAGTTATCAATTACAAGCAATCACATCTGTAAAGGGTGTTGTATCCAGAAGGAACAAATCTCACCTGGATGGCCAGGTGAGGTGCTGTTTTGAAGTGTTTCCTTCAGGAAGTATGTCATTTCCATGCTCTAGTATTGAGTCAGTCTGTAACAGAGGATGGGAATAAAATGACAAGGTATTTGGTTGAAATTTCTGTGTTCCAATTCCCTAGAAAAAGGAATACCATGGTAATTTCACAAAAAAAAAAAAAAAAAAAAGAAAGACTTGCAGCAGGTACCGTCTGCTGATAGAAATTATCTCCATCTGCAGCAAGAGGTAGAAGTCTGTTTCCAACCTTGCTTCTGAGTCAAGGACTTGGAAGAGAGCTACGAAACTAGTTTATTCAACATTTTTTTTTCCACATTGCCAATGAAATGGCTGACTGCCCTCATTCATGCTTTTAGATACAGCTAATTTTATCTACAATAATATTCACAATAACATTTGAAGGATTATAGATTGGTCCTTAGCATTCAGATAATTAAAAAAACAAAGTCTCTTTGATTTTAATCTGTGTGTGGTTTTAACTCTGCCCCTATAAAATGGGACTGGTTTTCAGCTTCCATTCAAAAGGGAGAGAGAGCTTAAACAATCACCTCATGTTCAAGAAATAATGTCCTCTCATCTGCTTTTTCCTAGATTTGGAGAGAGGCAGCTACATTTTTTGGGAAAGAACTATGGTATCTAAAGCTTAGGGAACAAGGTGGGAGGATGGATGAAAAAACAGTGAGGAAGTTTAATTCACTAGTTCAAACGGGAGTCCACTCCCTGGAGTCCACTCCCAGTCCACTGACTGGTCTCCAGACTTTATACACCTACATGGAGGATGCAAGAAAAGAGGGAAGGGTGATGTTGGTAATGAGTAATTAGTTGGTAAATAGTCTCCTTGTGGGAAGTACCATAACATTTCCTTTTGGTCCAGAGGATTCTTGAAGGCTGGACCTGTTTCTACTGGTCTAGAGAATTTCCTGAGCTGAAATAATGATAGGCTAGCATTGTGTTTTTAAGTCTCAAACAAGGTATTTTTTTAAAGAGGATAAGCACTTTGGAAAAGTGGAATATAGGACATATATAAACATACATATATATACACTTCAATTATACATATATTAATTATAATTTTTAGGTTTTGGCTGGATTCTGTCTGTACAGAGATATAAAGAGGTAGATCAGAGCTGCTGTGAGCGAAGGAGCAATATGCCTCCTTCCGGAGGCAGACAAGTCTTTACAACTAGTTTTTGCAATGTGGTATGCTATAGCAGATTCGAGGATTACATCTGAAGCCAGATAGTGACTTGCCTGTGCAATTCAGATTAAATAATTTCTTTCAAAATAGAAGGCATTTTATGGGCCAGCACCCTGAGTGCTAAGAACCTAGACTAAGGAGACAGTGGCATGTTCACATCTCTTTTCTTGATTCACCAAGCCACAAGCCTAGCCTTTTTAACATTATTTGTCAGAACGTTGTGCAGAAATAATGGATTTTTCACATCCATAGAGAGATCTGTTGCATTATTTCCATTGTGAAGGCCTCTCCTGTGTTGTCTTGTATATATGTTTTTTCTTTTATTGTGTTACAGCAGACAAAACTACAAAGACATACTGTGAATATCTATCCATGTTCTCCACCTGAGTTATAGGCTGATTTGTTTGTTTGATTGTGTTCTTTTTAATAGTGTTCTCTTAATATCCAGAAAAGAGCATGAAAAGTACCGGAAGATCAGGAGAACAAGCTAAGGGAGAAACTTGCGGATCACACCAATTCCTTGGCTAAGGATTTTGGAGGAGGGGTAATAAAGCAATTAATTATACCTTTACAACCAAATAAAAATTCTCTTAACTACTTTGAAGTATTTGATCTTGCCACTTTAAAAATCACCCTGAGGAAATCTACAGTGTCCATTCTCACATTCCTACATGTAAACCATGAGAGTTTCTGTGGTGACTTATGAAGTTCGGCATTTGTTAGGGCTTCATGTCTGTGTATTCCATTAAATCTATTTTGGAAGACATTTTACCACAAGACTGGTCTCCAGACTTTATACACCTACAGATATTTTTAAAGGACATTTTAACATCAATAGATCTATTAATCTTTTAAACTGTAAACCAAATATAACCTAAATGAAGAATGACTTGAGGTGAGGAAGGGACTCAGAAAAGGTGGTAGCTAAAATAGTGTCTTCCAGAGCCTGTTTAAGGTCAGAGAGTGCTGAAAGGTTGTGTTTGTTCCTAAACAGAGAAGTAAATACCCCTTTTTTTTCCCCAGCCTGTAAGCAAGCAAGAAGCTTTGACTTTTGATGGGATGCATTGATTATATCTGCTAATTAGGGGCAGAATGGTCCTGCATCTAACTTTCATCAAATAAGTATTCATGGCACTGCGTCAGTAATGACTTAGTAGCATTTCAAGATTTCTGGAAATTCCTTGGCTCTCATCCTATTGCCACTCCCAAGCTGGACTGTAAGGAGACTTGGATGGAAAATACTAAGAACATTTGTATTTTGTGTGCATAGAGAAAGGTCTGATATAAATAAATAAAAAGGCTGTTATCTTAGAGATTTTTTATATAGACTACAATCCCTTAAGAAGATCGCCCTTAACAAAAGCAACTATCTTAGGAGAAAAAAAATAATACCTGTAAACTTACATACACATATATTATGCTTAACTTAAGAATAAAATTGACAGAATGGTAAATAGTTAGCTTCAGTGGTATGAAGACTTTCAATGCTAAAATGGCTCATGGTTTGAAAATAAATTGACGTAGAAGGACAAGAAAAAGCAAATCACAGTCAGTACAGTGCTGATAATAATTGTTTGTATCTAAGATTTATGTGTGCTGTCATGTAACTAACCATACAGGTTAGCAGTGGCTTTCCACTGAAGCTGGAATAATGTTAGAATAGGCAGTATTACATGGCACTTAGAGATGTGTGTGTACCCTTGCGTTTGCTTTTCTGCAGATATTTGCACTCTGCATGCAGTTATGTTTTGGAACATCCCCTCTGTGTGCAAGAACCTCAAATAGCACCAAGACCAATGCCTGCTTTACCAGACAGTGGAATATTTTTAATATTACTTATTAATAATAAGTTATTGTGAATAATTAATAATATTAATATTATGTGGCATGCTCATGAAAAAATATGGAAAGGAAGGAATACTCAAAGGAAGGAAGGCCTTTGAGTAAATCTCCTGTCTGTTTTTCAAATATGCTTATTTTAAGACTAATTTGAAAGCTTATTGAGAGATTATATGAGCAAACGTGGCTCATATTTGGATTCTGCCATATTCTTGGATCTTCCCCCACAAGAATGTTAATATTAATCAGACTTGTTCCAAAAATAAGAATTGGTAGAAATAGACTTGTTTGTTTACCTTGGTCCTGCCAGGTGATGAACCCTCTGGCTTTGTCACGATGAGTTACACAGATATGTAACCTGAATAATCCCTTTTGGCACTGTTTTCTGTATCCTACATGACTCAGAATTTAAACCATCATTGTGCAACCATTGGTTTGCAAGAGGATTCTGACTCAGAGGACACTGACAAAGACGATGATAGGAAATGTCTGTTGGGAAAGGTTGACCTGGTCAACCAGCTAAACAAGGGCCATGATACTGCTGCTCTTCACATGCTGGTTCTTGCTTAGGGCCTCAGAAGAGGCTTGGAGATGATCTCCTCCCAGTGTCTGCTTGCTCATCAGCAGGGGTGGTTGGTGCTACTGTCACTGAGAACTGGCAGGTGGTCTACACACTACTATTATATACTATATACTGCTGTTACCTATGCAGGCTGGGGGAAGAGTGGTTGGAAAGTAGACCAGTGGAAAAGAACCTCGGGGTGCTGGTTGACAGCCAGCTGAACATGAGCCAGCAGTGTGCCCAGGTGGCCAAGAAGGCCAATGGCATCCTGGCTTGTAGCAAGAATGGTGTGGCCAGTAGGACCAGGGAAGTGCATGTTCCCCTGTACTTGGCACTGGTGATGCCACACCTTGAGTGCTGTGTCCAGTCTTGGGCCCCTTCACTTCAAGAAAGACATTGAGGTCCTGCAGTGTGTCCAAAGAAGGGCAACAAAGCTAGTGAAAGGTCTGGACCACAGGTTTTATAAGGAGTGGGTAAGCAAGCTGGGGTTGTTTAGCCTGCAGAAAAGCCAGCTCAGGGGAACCTTAGCACAGTCTGCAACTACCTGAAAGGAGTTTGCAGCAAGGTGGGGATCAGCCTCTTCTCCCAGAAAACTAGCAACAGGATGAGAGGACATAGTCTTAACCTGTGCCAGGGGAAGTTCAGGTTGGACATCAGGAGGAATTTTTTTCACAGAAGGGGTTTTAAAGCATTATAATGGACTACCCAGGGAGGTGGTAGAGTCACCATTCCTGGAGGTGTTCAAGAAATGACTGGATGGGGCACTTAGTCATGGTCTAGTTGATAAGGTGGTGATTGGTCAAAGGTTGGACTCAATGACCTCAGAGGTCTTTTCCAATCTAAATGATTTTGTACTTCTGACTATTAAGGTGAAGAAGATACCAATACTGAACAAAATGGTCAAAAAGGCCCATCAATCACATTAGTTAAAAACTATTGTAGCAAGCCAGCCTTGATTTGTATCTCTCAAACTGTCTCTGTTTGTAAAAGACATTTAGACTTACCGCACAGTAGCAATAAGTTCTCCATGTTTTTCTCCCTAGGAGCTGCTTGGATATATGCAGTCCTGTGGGGATGCAGAGTCTGGTAAAGCTTTCCATGCAGTTTTTAGTTTTCCTCCTGTCTTTCTCCAGCATCACCATCCAGAAAACAGTAATTTGAAACAGCAAGATTTTAGAAGGCTTTTCTAGTCCTCATGTCTTTTCTGGATCAATCTCTCTGGTTGGAATATTCCATTATTTTTCATGTCAGCAACAGGAAAACAGTGAAACATCCCTGACCAGTATTACTCCAGATATATTGTACAGGACCTATTAACAAACTGGTTTTCTGTTAAAGAAAGCTTTAGAGCAGTGCCTGTGGAAAAGCCCTATCATGAATAAGGAATTGCAAAAGGAAGATTTTAGCAAGCAAGGTCTCAACAGAGATTGTTGAAGTCACAGTAATATCTGTGCAACCACCTCTAATTGCAGCAAATTGAGATGTGCAAGCAGGAAAATTCTCCCAGCTGCAGATGACTATTTTCTTGCTAGTCTGCCTTGACAGTTCACTGTTGCTTGAGGAAATGCAGCCAAGCTAGCACTTTTAGCACTTCAGCAGGTGATTCACCAGCAGCTGAGTCATCCCTGTTCAAGGGTAGCACATACAAAACCCGGGGAGGGGTGGACGTCTTGGGAAGGGAAGCACAACAAACCTTCCACTAATTTATGCCATCTGGAAGTGACAGCCCACAGTCCTGCAGCTTTGTTTGCAAAATATTGTTTACAATTTTTATTACAAAGTCCATAGGGGAAGAGACTTAATTTTATTGAACAGTTCATCATCATTACACAAACTGTTGTTCTGGGTTTAGCTTCAGAAAACAGGAAGGAATACTCATAAGATTGGTTTGTCAGCCTTTTTTTTTTTTTTTTTTTTTTTTTTTTTTTTTTTTTTTTTTTTTTTTTTTTTTTTTTTTTTTTTTTTTTTTTTTTTTTTTTTTTTTTTTTTTTTTTTTTTTTTTTTTTTTTTTGCGGCCTTTTGTTGTTAAACAATTAGATGGAAAAATTGGAATTGAACCCACTGTCATGCAACTGGAGTCTTTTGGTGCTAGAAGTCTCTCTGGTGAGCCATAGAGGATATGAGCTGTTGCAGTCTTGACTCATAACTTGAGTTGGTGGTAACCCAGGTTTACATGGGAGGTCACTCGGCCTGAATGCCCATAACTGAACAGAAGGGCAGCAATCACAAATGGTTATCTGTAACCAGATACTGCTTGGTGCCTGAGGCTCATGAGTCCTAGTGCTTGCACAATCACTTGCTAAAGTGTGAAATTACGTAAGACCAGCCATTAACAACACAGAAGCTGTTCCCTTTGAGCTGCTTGGTTAGCAATGTGATCAGTCCAGTGAAAGATCTAGCAAGTGAGAGAACTTGTGGAAGGTTGAACTGTCCCTAAGTAATGGTATGGGGTAAAGGGAGCAAGGTCTCCCCATTTGACAATGGTGAGCTGTTAGAGAGCTCAGCTCTGCAGTTTAACTCACCTAAAAACATTTTGCTTACTAAAGACAGGTACCACTTAAAGAAAAAAGAAAACTAGTAAAATTAGTTGCTTTCCATGTGCTGCAATGAACAATTAAACCATCAAACTTTGCAAGATAAAGGTACCCAGTTGATTATTCATTAACTCAGTGCAGGAAAAACAAATTCACAGATAGTGTAATGCTTTAGAACACTTTGGTACAGCCAAAATAAGTCTCAAAAATCACTTTGATCTGTACCTTTCACAGAACAGGAAAATCCACTGCACTTCCACTCTGACCACGTTGCCTCGATTGAACACTGTTTCTGCCATCACAGAGGAGGATGAATGGAGTGAACATACTTGTCTTCTCAAAGGCAAACTTTGGCTTGCCTAAGGACAAGAAAACTGGACTAGAACTAGGCTCCAGGTTCTCAGACATAGCTCAGTTTCCTAAGAGAAGAGGAGTAGAGAACAATATTTCCTTATCTTCTTTTTTTGCCCCAACTTCTCCAGACAGGAGGAGGAGGAGGCAGAATTTAGCATGTGATGCAGGTTCTTGAGGAACTTGAATGAAGGTGTAAGAACAGTAATAGGATTTAAAATGTATTGAGTGGTTGGGCATTTCCATACTGTGAGTATACCGAGACACTCCCCATACAGATACAGGGAAGAAACACTACCTAAAATCACAGATTTCCATTCTGAAAACCTTGTCTGAAATGTCATAATGTTTGGGCATGGGTGTATAACTACAAGAGTCCTCTGTGGATGCCACAGGTCTTCTGACAAATAGGGCACAGGTTGCAGTGTTCCCCATCCATGTTCTCTAATGGAACCACTGATCGAGGCTCCAGACTTCGCCACTTGCTGACTTGGGAACTTTGATACTACAAGTGCACATGAACTTCTAAAAGTTATTCAAAAGAATGAAGTATCTATGGCCTAGGTCTGCATTTATTAAAAACACCACATTTTACATCAGCAATAAAATCTCTCTTTCGGAGGATTTTTTTTTTAGATAAAAATAGTTACAGTATTAAATAGTAAAACAAGTCTGTTTTTCACAAAAAACTTGTGACTAGGAAGAATACCAAAATTGTTTTAGCTTTACAAACCAGGAAATGATGGTACAGTGTAAGGGATATGTATATTAAGAAACATAAAATTAACCTGGCAAGGAGACACCCTCAAAACCAAATGCTAATATTTCAAAATAAAATTAATTTCTATCTCACTTTGCTAACAAAACTCCTATTCCAGTGGCTGAAGTAGTGACACCTAATATTGGTTTGCCTTATTATTTCACATAGCATCACAAAAGACTTATCAGATCCCACCTAAGAAAATGGAGTTGGGTGATGTAATAGGGGTACAAGTAATAAAGTGGGATCATGGGCGCTGAAATAAAGGGCTTTTGGATGCCTTACCCTGAGAAAAGCCATGCTAAGGACTTTCATAATAAAGTGTAAAATTGTTACTGTGGCAGTCTAATAAGCTGTGTTTGACTCTGGGAGAGTGCTACCTATCCAGAAACAGCAGGACATATTAAACAGTTCCTGTACTACAAATAAGGGGAATATAAACAAAGTATTCTTCCTATATAACTCTTAAAGAAATATGATATTTATGCAACTCTTCAGGGATTTGAGGTGGGAAAGACTATGACTTTTTCTTTGACTAAGTAATTTTAAGCTCATTTGGATAAATACTGTGGGAGTCAACACTATCTGTGAGCTGCCTGATAGGCTCTGTGTCGGGCAAAATCCAAGGCACATTCAAGACCCACTGTGAAGATACAGCATATCCCAAATACCACACACATCCTCCAGTAGAGGCAGAGATATAGGGAGGCGATTTCTGGTAAAAGAAAAATTCTTCTTTTCTGTAATCATCTCCCTTTGGAGAAATCACACTTAAATTATAAAAAGTGCCCAACTTCTGTGGTTCTTAGTCTTTGGGGATACAGAGAGATGACTTGCTGTGGAGATGTTTAAATCTGTGTTGAATATGGGCTTTTAAAAGAAGAACTCTGCATATGCCAACATATTCACTACCCACAAAAGAGTTTATGCAAGTGAATTTAACTCAGTGAATGGTTCCCCTTGTTAGAAACCCCAGAAATTACTGTGAGACTGGAAGCAGAGTCCGAGGATGCCTTCTGGTGCTGTGGCAACTTCCTAGTACAACTCACCCTAGAAGCAAACTGGTATACCAAATAGGTCAATACCAAATTTCAGATGATGATTTTTTTCGAGCTTCGGGGATGGGTTGAGCAGCACAGTACTGATCCCTTCCTTAAGGACCCGGATAAGGAGCAGTAAGTGCTGCTGCTGTGCTCCAAGCGGAGCCGCCCTCTTTCGGCAGGAAATCTCTCAACACTACCGCTCGTTCCCCTCACGAACCCTGCCTGAGCCAAGGTGCTTTGTAAGCACCAAATTATACTGCACTAATAAACATGGATTTCTTGGCAAACTACCTGATTTGGCTCCATCTAGTTTGATGAAAAGTAGTTTATTAAGTTAATTTGCTTACCTAAAATTTGCTGAATATGTTACTGCATCGCCACATGTCGAATGTCCTTCTAAAGGCTTGTGCAAGAACATCTGTGAACCTCCTGTGTCAGAAACATCTCATCAACTGTATTAATCCCTTACTGAACAGCAAATATTATTTCCCTTACTGAACAGCAAATATTATTTCTCTTGGGTTGGTGCAGAATCTAGTAATATGAAAGCTGAACTGGAAATAAATCATGAGGAAAAACTTGCACACACGAAAAAAAAAATCATTCTCTACAAGGGAACAACAATTCTAGACCCAATAGAGGATGTGAACAAAACCAAATTAATCAATTAATATTTGAAATTAGCAAATGCCTGATTTAGGAACAGCGTCAGTTTCTTATGGCTTTACAGGGGCCAATTTTTAGCAATAATCAGACACAATGACCTCCCTAGCACAACCAAAAATGATCAGCCTTGCATTTCCTGTACAAAATTGAGCTGATCTGTACCCACTGGGGTCAGAGAACAAGATTTCCCTGACTCAAGTTGCAGCTGGTTGTTTGCAAACATTCACCTTTATAGCAGCTTTTCCAGCAGGCCAACCTCCTCCAGCTGCCAACTGGAGGAGACCAAGAAAGATACTGATGCTCTCTGCCAACTCCTGCCTGGCAATTTTTCTACACTGCAGAAAACCAAAGCATTTTGTGAACTCTTCTTGTCCCTCAGCAACCCTAAAAGAGCTGAAGTGTTAAAGCATTTATTAATATAATTGATTTTCAGGGTTTTGAACATGAAAATTAAAAGGGCAGAAAGCTGTAAACTGTTTTTAAGACAGAGGTAGGTAAAAACCTATCAGTGAGCCTTCTCAGTGATTTTCTGCTCCTCATACATGTGTACTTGCAGCACCTAACTGCAATATGATCATATCTAGGATGAAAAAATTATTAAGACTATTTAACTGCCTAGCTGAAAGTGCTAGGAAATCGTGGCTCCTTCTAGGTTCTATCTACTTCTAGGTGCCTGACACCTCATATAGCACAGCAGAAAGAAAGCAAACAGTCCAGGAAGTTCCTGAAGTGTGTGGAAGAAAACTTCCTGACACAGCTGGTGAGGGAGCCAACTAGGGCAGGCACTCTAGTTGTTTGTGAACAGAGGACTGTTGGGGGATGTGAGAGGGGCATGATGGTTAGGGGCACAGTGATAATGAAATGACAGAATTCTCAGAGAAGTAAGGGAGCAGGTGGCAGGGTAGAGGAGAGGTTTGTCAGAGGAACTGCCACCTTCAACAATGGGAGGACAGACCTGGGCCTGTTAAGAAGTCTGGTTGACAATCTCTTTGGAGGCAATCCTGAAGGGCAAAGGAGGCCAGAAAACCTAGACATCCTTCAAGAAGGGTCTGGAGAAAAGTTTAATAGGGGGCAACTGATGCAGTTGTGGGTATTTAACCTGGAGAAAAGTGGGCTCAGCAGGGGACCTCACTGCTCCCTACAACTGTCTGAAAGGAGCTTGTAGTGGGGTGGGAAGCAATCTCTTCTCCCAGCAATAAAAAACAGAATATCCTTCACCAAAAGGGTTGTCAAACATTGGAACAGGCTGCCAAGGGAAGTGGTAGAGTCACCATTCATGGAGGTATTTGAAATGTTACAGCTATGATTCTAAAAATCACAGCCCTTGTTTACTCACAGCTTTTAATAGCTAAGCTGCTTCTTCAAGCATAGAAAGCCTTTTTGACCTGTGAGAGCAGCCATGGCTTCAGCATTTGTTGAAGGGGTACAAGGCTGTAGCTGCAGCTCCACAGAGAGATGCCCAGGGGTTCTCTCCTTTTCCCTTTGCTATTTTGCAGCTGCAGATACTAGAGCTCTGCAGGAGCACTGATGGTGGGGATCACACAGAGGCACCTGGTGGAGAGAGGAAGAAGGAAGATGGAATGGCAGTTGCTGAAGGGAAGGAGACTGTAAAGATGACCATCAAGCAACAGCCTGAAGAAAAACAAATTTTCCTTCTGCTCACCCACACACTAGCAGACTTCACAGTTAGTCTGCAAGGCTGATGGGAATGAAATATTTATTCCACAAATTCCAGCAGTGCTGTGGTCAGAACAGTCCATCAGCACTGTCAGCATCAAAGTGTAAGGTAGAACATAAAGCACAACGGACTTCTAATATCAAACTGTTTGGCACTCACAGGCTCTAGATGTCTAAACACCAAGACAGGCAACAGGTGTAGATTCTAAAGGGTCTGTTCATTTTAAATCTGAGAGTCAAAGTCATTTTTCAATCCTGTACAGGACCAGGCCAAGACTCTGAACTGTTATCTTTAACTTAAGAACTACTGCAGTTGTTTGGCAGTCAAATGGAAGAATACTAAAGCACAGCATTTCTTAGACTATCAGTAACACCTGTTAAAATCCATTCAGCATCAGGAAACATAGAGCTGAAGTTCTGAAGACTGATATTGCACAATACTCCACCTTATGGATTTATCCTCTTATCTCCATCATTTTGTTACTTATGCATTGAAGCAAGCATTGTATGACTAACATAGTCCAATGCAGCAACTTCATTTGATTCCACTATTTAACAAAAATCAGGAGAAAATGTCACCCTACTTGTCATATGCAACCACATTCACTCACCAGCTGCATGAAACTCTGCCACCAAGGACTGCTTAAAGGTAGGTCCAGATTTGAGGGCAAGAAAAAATTTGAGACTCACATGCAATGTAACAACAAAATATTACCAGCAAGCCATCTCCGTGAAAATACTGTAAAATCTTTTTTTTGACAAAACAGTTGCCATCTTTTATCATCAATTAAAGTGTTTGGATTCTTCAAAGACTTATGAATGTCTGCAGGCTTGAACTGATGGCACCTATTTCTGCTGTTAGTGTAATGTCATACAGCTGTGAACTGCTTTTACTGTATTTAGTCAGTACCTCATTTCTATCTTGAGTATAATCTTTTTTGTTTGTCATTAGACATCACCTTATCCTACAACTGTCTTCTGTTTTCAAAGACACTAGCTCAATTTCGTTGTATGCTGCCAAAGTCTCTTGATAGAAGGAAGTGTTTTCCAGTGCGTAGCTGCTTATTGAAGTAAAATAGGTAAAGGCTCAAGGGTACTGGGACTTTTAAGAGTGAGTACTAAAGTTTTAAGAACCCACTGCATTTAGCTTGTATAAATGCAGGAATTCCCTCTTTCTTCATATCAAAAATGCTGTAATAAAAATTTAAAAATTCTGAAGTAGTCTGCCTGTTTTACTTTTTAGCACTTCAGTACTTACGGAACTATTTTCTCCAGTGGCCTCAGATTCTCCCAAGAGGAAAAAAAAGCCTGCAATAGTGTACTATTTTTCCAAACTTTTTTCATGCTATGATTACTTTTTTCATGGCTATTTTTGAAGACCAACTCCAAAGATGAAGATACTTTTAACATAAAGGCTGTCTACAAAAGCATTAGAGCAGAATAACATTTTATACTGTAAAGTCAACCTACCTGTTCTGTAGAAGTTTTAGCAAAAGCTTGTTATGCCCTTGATCACGAGCACAGAAGTTTTATTAGGTGAAGACCATGAGACTCAGAGCCACAGCAGGTGCAACTCCCTGCCTTTCAAAAGCATCAGATAAACCCAAAGAAGTTTTCAGGACTCTAGAGCTAGACAACTAGCATCTTCAAGAGCATAGACTCATTCCAAGTGTGGCAGCAGCTGACTCCTGGAGCCAGATAAAGACCTTGCACTGTAGGGTAACAGGAAAAATGAGATGGTAAAAATGTACAGATGCGAGTCTGGATATTCACCTAGGCCTGGTAGAGAGCCTGTAGCTGCTGCTCAGTGCCTAGTTCTGATCAAATGACCACTGTAAAAAAAAAAAAAAAAAAAGTACTCTTTCAAGGACCCTATTCCAAAGCTTCTCAGGTTGCACAGAAACCTCCTGTTTCCCAGCAGTGATTTAGCCTCTTGTCCTCTCTGTTTATAGTGTAGAGACAGCACCAACCTTTCCTCTCTCCTACCTCTGTAGGAAGAGGCCAAAAGAACTAGAAAGAGCCAGTGGTGGATGGAGTGCTGCTGTTTTCAGTCTGTTGTGCAACAGCACCATCCAGCTGTCAAACAAAAAAGTTATCAAACGTTCATGCTACTAGCCAAATTTGGTCCTTGTACCACAAACAAAATGAATAATTACACCTATTAAAAAAAAAAAACACAAACAAAAAACCTCAAACAAAAAAAACCCCACCAACCTACAGGTCCCTTCCCTGTTTCTGAATTAATTATTGATCCACTGCGTTATGTTTCCTGCATTAGTACACAAGAGTGCTTTAGCAAAACTAAGAATTCAGCCCAGTTTATTTCTGCCCAGTAAGACTGGCAGGCTACAGCTTACCTTGGTGTTTCAGTGAAGTGTGGAATATAAGCTCTCAGGTATGAGGAAAAGACCATTATCTTTGGCTCCCAACCAAAGACAGTTAATCACACCACAGAAATTAATGGAAAAAACTCAACCATTTCATACATAAGAGCCTATGTTTTAGCTATCATAATTTACCACTCGAGCTTCAGTAGTGAAAGCAAGAACAGCAACCTCCAGTGAGGGAGAAAAATGATGAAAACTCATACTCAACTATCAGATCACTCTTGAGAGACATTATGACACAAGGAAGAAAACTTCTTGCTCTCCCAAGATTTTTCATAAACTTGTGTTACTTAACAGTAACTATAAGGCATATGTAATGGAAATAAATGGCATTCCCTGCAACAGATGACTGATTACCTGAATTAAATCTACAAGTTCACTGCTTAAATTGCTCTCAGTTCTACACTAAACTCATTTTTGTTGTAACACCCACAAAGAGCTTACCATGTGTGTCCACTGATGATCAAGAAGTCTAATATTAGACTACTGTTCTTGCATTACATGTGCCTTAGCCTTGTGATCCTACATTCTTGCATGGATACTTGAAAGCAGGGAATGCATCTCCTTTTCTGACTTTCTGAAGTCCAGTACTAGTTCTTTACAAAGCAGCACAGGGCACCTATCTAAGACTGAAGATAAAAGTCAGTCAACCTTTAAAAGAAAAAGAACACTAGCAGAAACTTTCCAAATAAATATTGGCAGGAAAAAAAACGTAAATGCAACAGTTAACCTAGGAAAAAGAATTTCTATACTCAAAAAAAACCTGAAAGGAGAATGCAGGATGAGTGTAGAACACTGCACTTATGCAAAGAATGAGCATAACCACATCAAGAAGAGATGCTGTTTTTCTTTTGTATAAAATCTACTGTATGTTCCAATTAACATGAGCCCAGACTAAGAGCACACCAGCAGAAAAACATCAAGCACTAGAATAGTGGCTAAAGCCATAGGAGCAAAGAACATGCCTAAAGATATGGCAGAGGTGCCAAACGACAAACCAGTGCCAACTGGGAGAGAAGGTGCCCTTAGACAAGCAAGGCAGCAAACCCACGAGTCCAGAGAGACACAGCCCTAAAGACAAGTGGACAAGAGCTCCCCCAAATTTGCAGCTGAGAGAGGTATGGCCAATGAGGAGGTATTATGGCTAAGTTTGACTAATGAGAGCAAGGAGTTCTTCCACTATGACAAGGAGAACAGAGCACAAGACCTTCAAAAGGAGATGTATTAGAACACCATTGCAAGACTACATCATTAGATCAGAGACAGAACAAAGGTGCTAGAAAAAAGATGGAATGAGAACAGACCAAAATACTCAAATCAGTAAAAAAAAAAAAATTGGTGCCAAATGGCGGGGGAGAAAGACTGGTATGTAGGAGGGTATTGAAAGAAGGTGGCAATGAGGCAGTGGACAAAAGTAAGTCCTTAAATCTAGAATGAAAACTTCTTCTTGGTTCCACACTAGGAAAAAACAGTAAAATGTCAAAGTTTGCATTTGAGTGCAGAGAACGCAATTTGAAATAAAGAATCTGATGATTTTGATTGAAGAAAGTCCGTTTTCCTTGCCAGGAACTGACAAGAGAACTTGTGACATGGCTTGGAGGCTGCACAGCTATGCTCAGAGAATTGCATACTCAAAGGTATAGAGTTACACACTTATTCCAGAAGGGGTAGGATCAATCCATTTCAAAACTCAGATGTAGACGGAGAACAGAGAGGAAGAGCAAATGCAGATTTTGCATAGTTATTAGGAAGATCAAATAAGGAGGGGAGGTGCAAACAGCATAAAAATCCCAGCAAGCATAGAAATAGGCCTCCAGTGGAAAGAAACAAGGCAAGCCAGACAGGAGAAACAGGAAGCCATGAAGTCTTTCCAAAACAGTCTAAATAGAGACAACACTTTTACACCATCCTCTGTGAGGTCAGCCAGAGTTCTGCCAACTTGATCCCAGTAAGTACTAAAGGATTTCACATGGAACCTGAGCTCATGACAGTAGTTTTTCTGTTTTGCCACAGGGTTCAAGCTTTTAAGCCACGACATCAGAAGGCAAAAGCTAAGAAGACACTATCTCCACTAAACAGCACCTATTTACACTTACTAATTGTTCAGTTTAGTTAAGGAATCAATACTACTTAAGATTAGGGTACCCGTTCAAGTTGAGCTCTCTAGCCTTGTATGAGTAAGCATTTCCAAACCTAGAGCTTCAGCTGTCTAGAGTCTTAGATAGCTGTACTATAGTTAAACCTGCCACGTCACTCAGAGTATATGTTTACATGTCTGCAAGTCCCCCCCCCTCACCTGCCCACCAGCAAAGTATTTATTTACTATCCACAGAAAGTACTATCTTCACCACCTCTCTAACCTTGTAACAAGCAAAGCTTGCAGATCTGATTTATTGCAAGCTTCTGCTGTCACTGACAAGTACAGTGCCAAACCCAACGACAAGCTTGCTGCATTTAGGATTTTAGATTATGAACAGTCTCATTTAAACTGGGGACACAGAATACGACACACGTGGAAATAGTGATGAGATCACACATGGTAAATCCATACTGCTGGGCAGAAGAGCTGGGTGCATGAAATATGTTGCATGTACCAGCTTCTCAACCTGCTCCAGTCTCAGAACCACACCACAACACTCATCACCCCCTCTTTTCACTCAGACTTTCTGCAAGTCCCATTAATTTTATATTTAGCATTTCACAGCAAGCTAGTTTCTACTTCCAAGAGTATCTAGACATAAGCTGTGTTGACACTCATGTCTTCCAGTAAAAGGTCAAGTTCCTATGACAGGAAGTATGAATCAAACCAGAAATCTTATCCTAAAAAGCTCACACATTTCAAAACTTAAGATCTTATTTTAATCCAAGATATGACAACTGCAAAGTCCAGTTCATAAAACAGTAACTTGCTGCTGGTAAGTCTTCATATGTACAGAGAAAACAGTCAATTCAAGTTTCTAGTCAATAGGGTTTCCCCATTGATTCCAAGATTTTCTTTCTCTCATCTGCTGGGGGCATCTCTGGTTTCACACCATTTCTTCTCCTTTGCATCATAATGCCATGCTGAAAACAGAATAAAGTGATCATGAGAACAGATTTCTCAGAATCTCTGCTTCTGAGCTCCAAATGAACAAGATTCTTTAATAAAAAAAACCTCTTTAATATATCAAGAACCAGATACTCTGACTACCTGATAACTAAGCTTACTAGTACTGAGTTGAAGATATCTGATAGGTTACCCTGCTGCTTCAGAAGACAGTGAAATCTGTATTCCCATTAAACTATGTCAGACTAATGCACAATTGTCTGCAAATAGTTTTTTTGCAGTTTGCCAAGTATTTAAAGGCTAAGCCAAAAACTCTTTACTACTAGGGAAAGAAAACAGCAGAAAACACAGTTCCTCATTATACTTCTTTACCACAAGAGAGAAGGCAAAAAGAGTGAACTCTTCCTAAGAATGAACTACCAAATAAGAATGAACTCTTCCTAAACTTTATCTTAAGTTAAAGCAAACATGATCCAAAACAATGGAAAATCAGATAACCTCACCTTATCTCACAACTTTTTCATTGCCTTCATTTAAAAGAAAACTTATTACTAGAAATACCTGACTCAAATTCAGAGGGAAACATCAGATACTGCAAGAACACACAACCTAAGAGGGTAGACTTAGAAGAACTGAGTGAAGTGCTTTGATGTGCATCTGCCTAAGTCTTCCAGCAACACATATTGAGACTACCCGGACCCGTAAGTTATCATAAAGACAGCAGCAGTCAGCATTAGCTAAATCTGAAGGGTTCAGAAAGCAGTAATGTACTTAAAGCAAAACAGAGACTAAAATTTAGAAAGTCTACTGTGCTTACCCAGAATTTTCTGCAGTTTTTGTACTTCAAGAAATAAGCGGTACACATATCCTTCTTATAGTTGTTTTCATCCATACATTTTGTAGTGGCATCTGTTTCCTTTAATAGGGGAAAATATACTTCAGAGCTGAGGGAAGTTACTGTACTCAGTGTTTTAATATTTCAACAAGTCCCAGAATACCTATGAAGATAGGAGGCAGCTTCTCAGATGAAAGAATACTATCAAAGAGAGCAAAGGAACATCTATCACAAAGGATAATCAGTACTTCCAAGCAGTGACTTCATTTGGAGGTAACAGACATTAGTACTCTTTAAACAGTAAGGATAGAGTTCACAGAACAGTTGTTTACAATGATGCTTAGTATAACTCACAAAAGACTTCTAAAAAAATAACCAAGCTGGTCTAACCAGGATTTCAGGCCCTGGTTTTAAGGACAGAAAATTAAAAGAGATTGCTATCAGTTGTATCACTCTTATTTACTGGGAATTACTCATTATTTCATGCCTACTATAATGGGTGATTTTCAGCTCTTCCCACCTTTAGACTCTTAAACTCTTTATGCAAAATGCTATAACGTAAGAGTGTTATTCCTGAAAAAGGTGCTTAGAAATTACATTTAACATCAAAACATAAAAACAGATATCTCAATTTGATCATCTTACCGCTAGACATGGATTTATATCGTGATCTCTAAGCTTTTGTGCATGCCTGGACATTCTAGACAGACACTCGTACCTTGGATAGAAACAGAAAAAAAACAGGTTAAATATCTACTTTTAATAGTAACTCAGGGTTAAGTCTGAACTTCAACATGTAATAAAGGCCTTGTAATAACACAGAGAGTTTGGTTGCCTTTAAAGAAACCCAACGAGAGCCAAACCACTGCCAAACTTCTTTTGCAAAAATCATATTTCAAAAGCAGTAACAGCAAGAAAACTCAGGCAAGTTTAGCCCACCACCAAGACTGCTCACTCCCTGATGAATTTTTGCAGAGAATGGAGTCACTGCAGTAACTCTCACGCTAGCCTGTGGTATAACGGAGGAAGTGACCGTGTTTAGGAGAAACAGCTCCACAGAAGCTGCTCACAGCCAACACACTGTAGGCGCTTCAATTAATAGTGTGTGGGAGGAATGTACAAGTAAACTTTTCCAGATTTGTGCCTACTCCTTTCACTGGATCACATCTGTATCTTCACTGAGCTTTCCCAGGTACAACAACTACCTCCTGTGGTGCTGTATCAAATACTCAATAGAAAGAGAAGTGTTTTCCCCGCAAGGTGGGACCAGACCCACTTACACTCATGTGACAGCTTGAGTCACATTTTTCAACACTTTAGTAGTTTGACACTGACTCTAGGAACTGTAAGCTGAAGAGACACAGAGTTCAATGCCAAGAACCTACACTGATCCAAGATGATGACATCAAGATGAAGAGCAGACCCTCTTTCCCTTTACAACTTCCTATACATTGCCTCTGGCACACATATGGTCACGCAGGTATTTGTTCCAAACAAATACTAAATCTAAGCAAAAATAAATTAATGTTGACCAGATGACTGAGGCAATGCAAGCAGGAACAGGACTAGGGAGCAAATACTGCTGATGAAGGAAACAGAGCTGCACCTTTAATTTTTTTTTATTTTCCCTAAAAATTCTAAACTTAAACTTGTTTCTGTTCACATTAGGGAAAGATAATGCAAGTCTGCAGTAAAAAGCCAGTTTTGCTTAATACCAGCAAACAAAAATCAAATACTGTTCTTTGTAGTTCACAGACAGAAAACAGGAGTTTAGATGAGATTTCTTCCCAGGGTAAAAGTAAGCCATTCTCGGCAAACAAGCCCTAGATTTACATCCTGTGCATGTATACTCTCCTGATGCTCAGAGTGCTCTCTGAATTCCACACGATAGTCTTCTGCAAATGGGCCTTTTAATGAAGAGCATTAGGAAACCCTTCAACTTTCCTTTGAGAACTATTCAGCTTTTAAGTTAACTTTACAAGCTAGGCAAATGTTTGCTTTTTTTGTGAGTGCAAGAGCATTTTTGATCAGGCACTTCCAACTCAAATGGAAACACATGCAGGTATACTAATAACACCCCAGACTTCAAGAAAGGAGGAGGGAGAGGAAAAGAAGTAGAAAGCAAAAGCAGCATATCACAGTGCCTCACTTAAGTCAGCATAAAAGACACAAATGTTTTAGATGTTTGTTTATGTCTGTAACTCTGCATTTCACTGATATTACCATCTAAGCAGACATGCCACAAGGTGCACAGTATTAGCCTGACTTCAGACTTACTCTCTGAAAGAGTGTTTGTGAGTCATAGGATGCGTTGTCATAATCAGCGTTCATTACACAAACTGCACTTAACGCTTTCAGTTTGATTACACTACCGGAGTCTGCAACCGTGACCGGTTTAAGGAACAATGCACACAATGCATTAAATACATCTACTAATGAACAGGCAGTTTAGGTCCTCACGAAGCTGCTTAGCTCAGAGCAGGCAAGTGCTTAGACATTTTTAGTACTACCGAAAAGGTCTGACAGCTCCTGCCGCGTGTTCCTCTCCCTCTCTCCGAAGTACTTCAGGACCTGAAACATTATCAGCTGGAAGGGCAGGCAGGTCGCGCCGAAATGCCGCCGTGTGACTGAATGAGCAGTTGGGCAGGAAGCGAGCTTCCCCCTCCTCCCAGGTTTTGCACATGCACAGGCTTCCCTTCCTGCTTTCAGATCACAGGTCAGAACCCAACCACAACCAAAGGCCTGTCTATTCCGCAGTTCTTAATTATGCTTTGACACATTAACAGTTGTAAACTGTACCAGAGAGAACCAGGGCTGTTGCTCGCACTCTTTAGCCCTTGGGCTTTTTCAGTTCATAAACCCATCAGGGCACTTCTCCACAGGCTCCCTCCCATTGAAAAGCGCTTGGTGTGTTCTAAATGCACATATATGCATGCAAAATCGCTAATTATGCTGCAATACAGACCAGCTTATTAAACTTCGAACCCTGAAGCCAAGGCCGTATTATAAACCCCACGGCTTTCACCGCGGCGGAGGGGGGCGGCAGGCGGCGGGCCCGGGCGCACGGTCCCGCGGAGCTGCCGCCCGCCCGGCCGGCCTCGGCCTCCCGGGGGGGCCATCCAGGTGCCCACCGCCCGGCCCCTGCCTTCCCCTGCCGCCGGTGGAGCGGCCGGAGGCTCCCGGCGCCCCCTTCCCCGGCCCAGGTCGCTCCCCGCGGTCGGTCCCGCTGCCGCCCCCCGGCACCACCTGCCGCCAGGGAGCGGTGCCCGGGCCGGGCCGCGCCGCCGCCGGGCCCGAGCGGGGCTGTCCCGGCCCGCGGGAGGCGAAGAGCGAGCGAACCTCCCGTCCGCCGGCCGGGAAGAGGGAGCGGCGGCAGGCACAGCGCGGGTCGCCGGCGGCGGCACTCACCTCTCCGTCCCCGGCCGTGTCCGCGGGAGCGCGGGGCGGGAGGGGGACAGCCCGTCTCCAATTCGAAAGACGTCAGCGGCTCGGGCAGCGCGCTTAAGTACGGGCGCAGCCTACCCCGCTCCCGGCCCCGCGGCTCCCCCCGGCCCCGCGCCGCCGCCGCCCACGCCCCGGCGGTGCTGAGTGGCACGGCCGGGCCGCCAATGGCGGCGGCGCCGCGCCCGCCCCGGCCGTGAGCGGCGCCTCCTTCCACCAACGGGGCGGGCGGCGCGGCCCGCAGGCGCCGGCGGCGGGGCGCGGCCGCGGCCCTGACTGACTGGGGGAGGCGTCCAACCCGCGGTGCGTGTGGGCGGCGGGCGGTGTGGGCGCGGCGTGTGCGGCAGGCTGGGCTGCACCGCAGCGCATACACTACAATGGCTGCTGGAAAGACGGGAAAGCAAACAATTTCCAGGCCCGCCGCGTCCAGCCCGAAATATGGGGAAAAAATTACAGAAAAATCGGAGAACACTGTAAAGGGTGGAAACGGGGCGCAGAGGGGATGCTGAGGCTCCCGCGGTGAGTCTGCTGCGGGTTTGGGGGGCAGGCGCCGGGGTTTAGCAGGGAAATATCAGGGTTATTTAAATTATGAAGGGGGAGGAGGAGAAGGAGGGGGGAGAGGAGAGAGGAGCAGCGAGCAGTGAGGAAAAGTTTGTGTTAACCATCCCTCGCTTCCATCCCTCTCCCCCCCCATCTCCCGCAGCCCCCCGCCGCCCCGCGTCGGACTCCCCCCACCCCCACCCCCCCCACGAGGGGAAAAGCAGGGGAGGGGAGGCGAGGCGAGCGGTGCCCCCCCTTCCCCTCCCTCGCAGGGAGAAAGAGATGATTTTCAGAAAAACCTCTCTCAGGAGTTTCCTCCACTCCTCCCCTCCCTCCCCGCGGCGCTATGTTGGTTCGCGAGCGAGCGGGCGAGGCGGCGGGGCTGCCCGGGGGACGGCAGGAGGGCGCGGGGTGCCCGCCGCCGACCCCCGCGCCGGGCCGGGGCCGGGGCCGCGGGGCAGGGGCAGGGGCAGGAGCTGCGCGGCCGCCCCCTCCCCTCCTCGCCTCTCCGGAGCCTGTGCTGTGAATGCAGTGACAGCGGCGAGAGCGGCGAGAGAGGGAGCGGAAGACATTAGAGACCGCGGTGCCGAAAAATGAGGGAAAAAATTAATATAAATTCGCCCACCGCCTCAAACCGGACAAATTTCGCACAGAAATTTCCCCCGTGGACCCGGCTACCCGTGGGGTGTCCCCCGGACCTGGCGGCTGCGGCTTTGGGGGGATCCGGAGTGACTTTGGGGCACTCGACCCCCCTTTCCCGTCGTTTTTTGGACAAAAGTTTTTTTTTTCGTAATAAAGAAACGAATTTGCCTGCTCTCCCCCTCCGAGTGGCCCAGGAGCTTTTCCCTTCCCCATCGGTGTGTGTTTAGAGAAAAGTGTGAACCCAAGTAAGTGCTGAGTCGTGTTGCATTGGGGAGGGGGGTTTTGCTAACTGAAAGCAGGAGAGATCCGGAGAGAGAGAGAGAGAGAGCAGGGACAGCTTGTTGTCAGTATCATAAACAACCAAAATGGAGGGAGAACTGAGGCATATAACAAAATAAAAATCAGAAAAAAATGCCAAAAAATACCTAAAAATCGGGGCTGCTCCCCCTTTTCTTCATCAAGGTAACAGAATAAAACCCGTGTCTTCCCGAGACCGTTTTAAGGTTTCAGGGAGCAAGGAGTTAATATTTATTATTTTTTTTTTGTTGATGAATTCTTTGGAAAGGCAAAAGCCTCTTATAACTCGCCACCGACAATGAGAAAACGTGAAAATCCCTTTCAGGAGAGAGAGGTAGGGGGAGATGATGGTGCAGAAAGTGTGTAACTTGGGGGTAATGTGGAGTGATCCTAGATAAGATAAATGCTTTATGTGCTGCTTTATAGCTTCTTTTTTGAATGCTTTTTTGGTATGTTTTCGGGGGGTTTGGGGAGATGGGGGCTCTTTTCTTTGCCTCTGTCTTTTTCTTTCCTTTTTTTTTTTTTTTTTTTTTTTTTTTTTTTTTTTTTTTTTTTTTTTTTTTTTTTTTTTTTTTTTTTTTTTTCGGACCGGAATGTAATGCCTTTGTAGTGTCACTTTCCTGATCTAATTAGGATGTGTGAGGCAAAGAGTAAACCTTTCCGGTTTATAAAGTGCATTTTCGTTGCCTTTGAATTTCAAGTTTTCCTGGTAGCTCCCTTTTCTATTTAAACTGGATTCTTCAGAGTAGTGTGAGGTTGAGGTTATGCTCCATAGGGAAAGAAGAGAGGGCTCTGGGGCAGGGCACCTCTTCTGCGGATGGTTGCTGATTTCCCTGGCACGTTCAGTTCACCTGTTTGTCTCCTACAAAGAATGTATTCTGCAGTCTCCTCGTTTTATTTATGTAAAATAATGATGCCTCATCTCACCTCACATTGAAGTTAATGCGAAAGTGCTGCTGATGTTGGTTCCACGTGGGATCAGGGACATAGCAGGGCATTTTAAAGAGACAGCTTCTCTTTTCCTATGGTTATCATCACCTCTGCAGCACCTCTGCCTCTAGCAGAGGGATGGTTCGTTGTTGATTTTTTTTTAATGGAAAGCTATCAAGTCGAGCCTGGTCTGATAAATTAAGACAGGATAACGTGCAGATTCGTTGGGATCAAAGCAATTCTTTTGTGTGTAGCAGGTCTTTAGGGGAGTTTTCTTGGTGTGTTAATTGAAATGCTGTGTTTTGGAGAGTGTTTTTTGGAATGCGTGTTACAGGAATTAGTCTCAGGTTGTTTAATATGAAGACCTAGTGCTGTTCTGCTAGCTGTGAATTCCCTGGGAGGAGATGAATTCCCTATGTGTGTAGGGCAGTTTCACAGACATTTTGTAAAAGTTGTGAAGTGCATTATTTTTACTTTGAGTAAATTCAGTTTTGTTGGGAACACCTGAGTTTGTTGAAAAGCTTGTTCTCTACTTGGATCTCCTGAACAGTCCCCAAAGGTTTTGAGAATAGTGAAGGTAACTGTAGGTTTTAATTGGCCAAAGTAGGGGCTCTTTACAAGTACACTTTAGCTGTGTAGTTATAACATCACTTGGAAGAATTGCCTCTGGCTTTGTTTAAAAAAAGAAAAATCATCCTAACTGTGGTCTAGTTTCATGTATTTGTGTGCATGTGTGCATGCATGCGTGCTTTTAGCATGGGTTCTGGCTGATACAGTTTTTTTGCTTGATTTTTAACTTGAAAATGTTTAACTGTAATGATGTGAAATGCTCTGCTTATCCCTATTATCTCCTATGTATTTTAATTTTCAGTGAAATAGCCTATTTAAAAAAATTAACATCGCCTCTTAACATGGCAATTTTATATCTTAATGAGAGTTACAATGTTTCATTTACATTTGCTTTGGTTTTTTTAGTCTTTGTATTTAGTTCTAGATTGAAAGTTGAATACAGATATGTGGTTCTTGAGAGCAAAGCTGAAGTACTGAACTTGTAGGCAGGCTGTTTCAGCAAATGTTTTCTTTGAATTTGTGGAAGTTGAGTATCAGTTGTGATAGCCGTCCTTGTTCAATAGCATGTGCTCACAAATGATTTGTACCTTTACTGCAAGTGTGACCAAAGAAGCTTGTTGTCTAGGATAGCCGGGTGGTTAAAAATTTGGGAAGAAATCTCAGAGTTTCCCAGTGACTCACAGTTGTGAAAATTAAATCACATTAACTACTTTTAGGCTAGGAAAAAAGGCTCATTAAGGAAGAAAGATTAATCAGTTTGTATAAAGGAATGAACTTGAACATTTTTCCAAAACTACCTTTTATGGTTTAGAGATCTCTTCTATAGTTAGCAAAAATTCAAACTTAAAAGTTCCTTTCTGAATATTTCTTAAACTGATCTATTACTTTTATTGACTGAAGTAACATTACCCTGGAATGCATAGAAATTTGATAAATTAATAGCGGTACACCATGTGTAGGTGGTTTTAATGTACCAGGGTAGATAGACAGATAGTAGTAGATGTGCAGAACTAACTTAAATAAATTAGTTAATGTATTGAGAACAGTATTTAAGAACTCTTCAAATGCTGTATCTGTGGCCATCAGTATGAAGTGTTTAGTATGTTACTGTTTTTTTACCCAATTAAGAACTTAATCATTATTATTGTAATGCTGAAAATAGGTATAGGCACTGGTAATAACAACATGAAAGAAGCACGTGTAGTGCAGTGTATTTCTTGACTTACAGCTATGTATTACAAAGTAAATTCAGTGTATCCAACCATAGTATAAAATTCAGGACATAGGGAGGAGGAAGAGGAAAAGGTGTTCTCACAGAATTTGATACTGTTCTAAACTGGGTTTAACTTTAAGGTGCAGTCCAGATGGTGATAATAATAGGAGAAAATAAATTTTGTTTAGGATTATTTTTTTACAAACTTACTGTCTTTTGTGGGAAACTGAATTTTTCTTACATTGATGAAGTGGTGGTTGTTTTTTTTTTTTTTTTTTAAATAAAAATAGAAAGTATCTTTCAAAGCTTCTTTAGTTCTAAGAGTTAAGAAAATCTCCTGTATTATGAGTTGGTCTGATTCTATACAAGATACAGTATGATTTTTTTCAAGATTTTCTAAAATTAAAACACTTGAAGAAACAAATGCTATGGGCTGTTGTTGGTAAAGTTACCCTACTTTTTGTAGGTAAACTGGAGAGCTGTGAATGTATTAAAATCCTTCTTAGATACTTATCATTCCTGTTCAATACCGTTTAAAAGTTAATAACTACAGTATTCTACAACAGTACAAGCAAATACAGGAATCTAAATTGATATGCATTCACCTTTGCTTGAGTGCTTAGTTCAAATGTGTCTTTTGGTGTGTACTTTTAACTTGGTAATTATCCTGAAAAAATTAGTTTCCCAATACAGAACTTTGAGATTTAAATTAAGAAACCTTTCAAAAGTTTGTGTAATTCCAAAAGGCACTGCATACTAAGCACAGACACTTCTAATGGTTGTCCATCTCTGCAGCTAGTTAGTCAAAATGGTGCCCTAAAGTCTCCTCCTTTCAGGATATTACATGTGTTTTAAAATTAGTGGGTTAAAGAGGGTACTGCTCATGTTCTAAATAAACCACTGTTTGCAACTGTTCAAGGTTATTTTGTTAAAATAGATGTTTTACTTCAGAGTCTAAAACATAAGTTTTTAAAATTTTTTTATAAAATTGTTTGTAATTGTTAAAACCAGTTTTTGTGAACAAATGCTTTTTGGGAAGGTTCTTGAACAACTTTATGTGTTTAGCAAGGGGAGATAATCTAGAAAACATGAAATATGTTAGAGCACTTAGACTATTCTCAAATCAGTGTAGAGTTGAAAGGAGCTAGCAGTCATCACTACTGAAGTGATAGAGCACTTGCTTTCATGGAGATATTCTCCAAATATCTGCTACTAGTAAGGATTTAGCTTGCAGAGCTTTTGGAAAAAAAATGTGCAGTATTTATCTACTGAACTTCTAAGCATCTTTAACCAATTACCAAATGTTTAGGTAGCCTTAAAAAACTATTTAAAAATAATTCAAATATTAGACCAAAGTAACATTTGTATTGATCAAATATAAAATGTTTAAATTTCTGAACCATAGGGGATTGTTTTTTACATTTATCTGAGCATTTTGATAGTAGATAAATGTGTATTTTTCCTGCTAATCAAAAAAACCCACATCTAGAATTTAATTTAATTTATATTGATTTTTAAATTGTGTGATCTTGTAACTTGAATGTAAAACATTGATTAACTCTCAATATAATCACTTATACAGATGCTTAAATACTTTTTAATTCTTCAAGAAGTATTTATCTGAAATTGCATAGATTGGAGTCACTAATGTGTTTTAAATGAACAGTTGGCCACCAAATATCAAATGCAAGAAATTGTAATTGTATGCAACTAAAGAAAACCTAATATTTAGCAGAGTTGGTCACCACTGCTGCAGGTTCAGCTTTACTTTTATTTAGATTGGCTTGTTAAAGTGTTTTTTGTCTACTTCAGTATCAGTGCTCACCTGTTCTTGTCTCATCTTAAGACAAATAGGAAAAATGAATAGAATGAGAGGTTTTTTATTTTATTTTTGAAAAGATATAAAATGCTTTTAAAAGTAGTTATGTGCTAACAGTTGTAAAGGATGGGGCCTTCTCATAGGATATATTAAAATTTTTAATATTTACATGGACCCTGCATGTCTAGTAAGCAGTTACTGTAGGATCATGGCATTAAAATTAACTCCCAAACATAGCAGGATTTTGAGGTGACTAAGTACATACTTGACAGTGAGCAGTGGAAAAGAATATGTAGTTATTCTCATGTTGAAGGAATAAATCAGTTTCTATTACAGCCTTCTCTGTAATAACTTCTGCCCCTTTCTAGCTCATTGTCTTTCCAGACTGTAAAAATACCTTGTTAGATACATTGAAATACATGTCCAGAGCGATGGGCTATTTTGTCATGCTCAACCCTCGTGGTTTTGATAGACTTACAAGAGGGCATGGAGAGAGTAGCATGTGGCCCAGTGTGCAGAATTTTATTTTATTTGTTTAGAGGAAAGGAGAGAGAGGGAAAGAAAAAGCAGGTCTGAACTGGTATAAAACCAAAAACTGAGACAGATAAAACGAATATAGACAAGTGTGGCTATAATACCCAGAACAGTAACTTAAAACTCTGAAGTAAAACAGCTCAAATCAGATTTGAGAAAGTCAAGTGGGAATGAGCAAAGTAAAACCTAAGAATTGCCGTCAGATGCAATTAAAAAATAACTATGTAAAGGAACTTGGAAAAATGCAAAAAGTGTCTGTTACAGTAAACTGAATTGCTATAATCTTCTTTTGCACTTAATGTGCTAAATTCTTCTCTCAAGGAGAATATCCCTAGAAATCAGATTAGAAGGTGTTTAAAGGGAATTATTTGTCAAAGTTGTTTTTTCACTAAAGTTAGGATAACTAATAATAATCTCTTCCATATTGCTGTAATAATACTTTATTTGATATCTTTTAACCATGCAGATTGCATGTACAGGTAATTTATCTAGTAGCCTGACACTGTGTTACTAACCATGAGAGCTTTTCTTTATGATTGTGAGTCACATCAGATTTGGCAGTCTGCAAAGCATGAAGTATTTCATATGAAATAAGATGTAGATGGTTGATTTTGCCTTATGCACACTTACTGTGAATTGCCAAGTAGTCAGAAAGGAAGGAGAATGTCAGCAAACTTGCCTTCCCTCTTCATGTATTGAGTATGTATTTGTGTACTACAGGGTATCAGATTTGCTAGTGCATGAGTTTTCTGGAAAGCCCTGCAAATCACCTGATTCTGAATTAATGAGATCTCATTACACTAAGTGTTTGAACAGAAGACAGACCCTGTGTATGCAAATCAGATTTTACTGTCCCAAGTGCTTGTCACTTCTAATAAAACTGTTTACTGTGTGGTGTATGTATTTATCATGAATGTTACATTTATATGTAATAGATACACACACACATTTTAAGGAAACATCTGGCTGTCCAGGGAGAATATAATGTCTTTTGAATCAGTTGTGATATAGGAATATTCTTTTAAAGAGACCTTTTAGAAGAAAAGGCAAAAAGAGAAATTCTGGCAGCTTGCTATTAAATTTCAATCAAACCAGTATAGTTAGTAATAAAACATTTACAAGTTTGTAAATGCTAAGTTTCTTCAAACTCTTACTGTCATGTGTGGAATTTTCATTTATACTAGTTGTGCATTTACTGCAGCTGCCTACATGCAAGGCTTAGTAGTGCTGCACTTATCACATGCAAGTATAGATACAATATAAATATGTAAAAGTAGAAATTGCCTGCAGCTGTTCTTATGTTTTCATAAGACGATGCACTACAAAGGTGTAAATTTATGGTGTTAGCTACCTGCTATCAGTAACTGGTGCTCTTCTCCTTGCAAGTACTTTAGGAAGAGTGAATATTAAACTAAAATAAAACAAATATAAAATCCTGTCAGGGTTTCATGCTCTGTTTAAAAGCTAAACATAGTCATTGTTCAAGCTTATTTTGTTCACTGTAAGTTACTGTGGTCAATACTCGCATAATTTGTTTCATCTAGGACACTAGGAAACGGTGAACCATGTAGCTTAGAGAAGAGCTTAGACATAGCTGATCACGATAGATGCCAGTTAATTTAAATATCTGGATTTTTTTTTTCCCCTCTTTGACTTGATGGCTTCCTTTTATTCTTTTGAGTGCTAGGATTGTGTTTAGACTAAACCACTTCTAATTATGCCCCAGCACAAACATATAGCTTATGGCTATATTTTAATCAGTTTCAGAAAAAGTAATAAAAATATTATTGCATCTGTCAAAGGATGGTGTTGCTACATGCTATTTTAAATGGTGTTTAAGTACAGTTATAAGCATACCAGTACAATGAAATCAGCTCTATTCCTAAACAACAAAGTTACATTATTTTTTACTTAAAAAGTTAACCCAGAATCCTAATATGTTAATTATCCTAATTATTCAGGCTGGTTTTAGTATGTGTTGAAATTGCTTTAAAAAGTATATATGGAATATTTATATCAAACTCGTTTAATTTCTCATTACTTGTAAAATGCAATGTTTTCCCAGTTATAATTTTAAAGGGTTTTTGTCTTAGCTGCACAAGAGTATCTTTTCTTTTGAATACACTCTTTTCTGAACCCAGCAGTAATTTCACTTATTTAAATCTCTTTTGTTCTCTTGGAATGAATTTGTGTCCTATTAAGTTTTGATATTGATTGTTTTTGTACTACAAAAATTGTGCTGAGGAGTACTGTGTAGTTAACTTGAGCTGGTCATGCTACAAGTATAAAATTTGGGTGTAGAGTAACCCAGGAAACTTAATCATAATGGTGTTTGGATGATGGGAATAGATCCCAACTGGATGAATGTTAAACTAAACTATGAGGAAAAGATGTCAGATATTATAGTCTCATAGCATTAGTCAAATATGTACTATCTCTGTTTCTCATAAGAAATACTCAAACACACTCCTAATATCAATTGCTGTAGAAGGCAAACAGAAATCTAGATTATGCTTTCAGAAATGTTAAATGCTAAGATGAGTTTCTTGGAACAAAGTGGTTTTAGAGGTCCCCCCTGCAGTATAATATAATTTCACCTTTGAAAACTTGGCCACTTCAGAATATTTGAGAACAAGTAAGTTAAGTTCATCTTGAATAATACATTTTGGTTTCTAGTACAGTTTTTATTTATGCATCATGTAAAACAAACTTCTTGCTTTTCATTATAATGAAATATTTGTACTGAAAGGAAAGTTAATTTAAGCAGTTTTTAGCTGCATTGGTTGCTCATCCACTTAATTGGAGTAGCAAGGTGCTTTAGTTTGGGCAGGTTGAATATGTGTTATTATTTTCATTTTTTCTGTAGTTTGACTAATAAGCTGAACATAAAAGGAGACTGAATTTTTATTCAAACCGTGGATGAAAAGGGAGGTGTGATCAAGAAGGGGCTCTGGTAACTTAAATCACTGCCTCTCAGTCCTGAATTTGTGATATCAATCACACAGTAATGTTGCAGCCTTGAAACTGGTAGTATATTCAGTTATCTTGAGATGAACTCTGTAATTCTTCATTAGGCAGATTAAATTTCCTAAAGGTTTTGTCTGAATAGGTATTTGAGTACTGTGCTATTTATTCTGTTTTTTAATAGGAACCAAGCAATAGAAAATCTCTCAACTCTGAGCAAACCCTCAAAGACTTCAGGGGACATTTAGGGCATCCATTTTCTTGTCATAGTTTTCGTTGTTAAACTGTGGTTGAAGGTCAAATAATCCGTTCTGCTAAGATCTTCATCATAAAGGAGGTAGTTTGGTATTTGAAGGTAGTTTTAGCATAGAAGTTTTATGTAGGTAGCTTAACAAAAAAGCTAAAAGGCAGGCAGAAATTTGTTGTCGGGTTGCAAGTGCTCTGTAACTATTCTGTGAAGTAGTACTTAAATCCCATGTCTTACATTGGGATGGTAAGACTCATAGTTTGAAGAAGACAGAGTGTAACTGATTTGTTAATTCTTGCTTTCCAAATACATGTCAAATTTGCCACCACTTTGGCTGACAACAGCCTCTGGAGAGGGACTTTTTTGTAATGGCATGTAGCGATATGACAAGAGGTAGAACTGACAGAGGACTGGATTTGATTTTAGGAAGAAATTCTTTACTGTGAGGGTGGTGAGGCACTGAAATGCACTGCCCACAGATGTGTTGTGGGTGTCCCATCCCTGGAAGAGTTCAAGGCCTTTGAGCAACCTGGTCTAGTGGAAGGTGTTCCTGCCCAAGGCAGGAGGATTGGAACTGGATGATTTTAAGGTCCCTTCTAACCCAAACCATTCTACAATTCTGTAATATATGCAAGTTTTTTGTAACTTAGGCCTTTGTAGGAAGGTTGTAAGGTCTACTGGACAAAGATCACGTTGCATTTTTATCTCTCTAATGAATTAACTGTTACTTAGCAACTTTGTAATTTTGTGATGTGATTTTGTGTTTGGGGGTGCATCTGAGAGCAGATGTCGTCAAAATTAGTTAAACTCCCCGCCCCATGCCTGGTGGAATTCTGGCCCGAAAAGCAAGTGTTCTATCTTTTTGCTTTGGGTATTTTTAGACTGGTTATGTGGACATAAAAAATTAATCCTTTGGGTGTTTTTCACCTCAGTTTGTTGCATTTGTCAGTTGCTTGGGAAGTCTGTTTCTTGGTATATTTTTTAGTATGTCGCAGTGGCTGGCAAAGTTTTTAAATGATCTGAACTACAGAATTTTTTAGTGGAAGAGGGAGATTTTTTTTTTCCTATCTGATCTTGACCAGATTATTTGAAAATTTCCTCTGCCTTTTCAACAATGCTTTGCTATAAATGAAAACAAATTAAATTGAACAAGCAGTCAATAAAAATGCGTGTCCCAGGTTCCTCTGGTGAAGCTTATTAAAATCCAGTTGGATGCTAACAATTCTTTTCACTGTGACCTTCAAGACATGAAGCCTCTACTTCATGCTTTCCAAATGTCACCATTTCCATCTATCAAATTCTAGGTAGGTCATTAGTAACTATACAGTAGCAACTGTATGGTCTGTAATGCTAACATATTAAACCTGTCTTAGAATGAGAGATCTATGTTGAAGCTGAAGTGCTGCTCAGGGAGCAAGTAGTATTTCCCCATGGACTTTTTCTGTTAATATTGCAACATGCATTTTAGATTGTTTCAGGTAGCACTCATGAAAAGGGGTGATCTTTCAGGTTGTCCAGAATCAAGCCGTTCAGCAGGTTTTTTTACAGGTTAAACCCAGCATTTTTCCAGCTTCATTCAGAAGTTGGTGGTCATTGAGTGTACATCATGGAACAGTAGAGTCATGTGCTTCTCGGCAGGGGATGCTGCTTAATGATGGAACTGCAGTGTCCTGACTGTGGAAGGAGCAGACCAGCAGTGAAGGACTGGTTGCTTTCTAGAGTGTGAACAGGGAACTGCTTTACTCTGGCTTTTACAAATAAATTAATTATTTGGAATAAGATCCTTCCTTCACTCACTGGTATTTTGATTTTTTCCTACGGTATCGGAAATGGACACTTCAGGATGATTTTACAAGTCTCTGAACTTGAAAGGGCAATTAATGTAACCACATATGAAGTTAGAGTGTTTGAAAAAATATTTAACTGTCTTGAAAGCAAAGAAAAATAACTACTATACTCATCTAGTGATATTTTTCAACAAAGTAAACAATACTTAGATGTCATAAAAGATTCATTGAGCAATAGCTTGGATCCCTCAGTAAGGGGATGTGTGCTAATTGAGTATATTTATTAAAATAATATATAATGTGCATTTAGAAGAATGTAGTTTTCAGTAACAAAACCGTCAAAACTTGACCAAAGAAAAAAGTTGTGTTGTGTCCCTGTGCATCCATAGCTTTTTCTTTTGAGATGAAAAGGTTAGGTACCTGGACATGCATAGGTATTCAGAATCTTCCATGATGATTTCTGGGAACTGTACAAACACAAAGCTCTTCTGCTGCATTCAGATAGTGCATGATAAAGTGCTTTCTTAGTGAGTTTGTTGGGTTTGTGGGTCTGAATTCAGAATTAAAAGTGATACTTAGAAAAGTGATACTGTGCTGACTTAGTAGCACACAGTATTTTAGTCCAGTGTTGAAAGTGCATATTATAAAACCTGTATGTGAATGTTATATGGCTCTGGAATTGACTCTGTGGAAATGTGGATTTTACCCAGAAAACAAGTGTTTTGTTTTGTCAGAATTACAGTTTCCCTCTGGTGTATTTGTCCTTAACTGAATTCTGCTCTGTGATTATTTTTTTTCTTGTTACTTGCGCAGAATTGTGCTCATGCTTTTTCCTACAAAAAATACAAATAGCATTGTACTCCTGCTGTGATTATTATGCATAACACCTCTGACTCAGCAGATCAAAAGTTATGTTTACTGGAAAACAGAATTAACATTTTATACTCTTTTTTAAGAACCCTTAAAAATAGCTGTGTCAAAAGAGATTATGCTTTTAACATGCTAATCCACTAAGCCATCATACATCATTCTGCAGGCAATGTTTTTATCCTAAGCAGATACCTCTTACTTGAGCCCATCTGAAAGGTTTCAGGACACCACAAAAATACGCCCATGAAGTTGAGTTCTTAAGCTGAGGAACTTCTTTAATAGAATGCGTAATATGTTCATTATCAAATTGCAGACTTTTTTCCAAGAATTGTTTTATACGTCAGCATGTTTTGGCCTGCTTTAAGGCATTCTGGCTATTCAGGACAAATTGATGATTAAAACTGGCATATGCCAAAACCTTTTCACAACGTGAGGGGGTAGCAGTTCCTAATTCTGATGTAAATTATTATGTTGTGATAGTGAAATACCTGAACAGAATGCTATACCGATTAGGGGAAAGATAAAGGGGTGTGAGAATCTATGCCAGCTGGATTGGAGACACTGAGATTCATCTGGATTAGTTGTTTCAATTGCTAATCTTGCCCCATGTCCCTCTGTCACTTTGTTTTCTGAAGTTGTCTTTTCAATGTTTGTAATAGTATACTGTTGCTGAGTAAAGAGTCATACAGACGTGGGAAACAGCAATACTGACTTGGCAGAAAATTCTGTGAAGTGCAAAAATACAGCAAAAAAATAATTCTGTTTTATCTGACTTCAGAAATCTTAGATGTTGCTTGTAAAAACAGTATATATGTGTGTGTTAATCTGAAATTTGACTGGGAGTGTGTACATCAGTGACTAGAATTTTTTAGTTAATAAATACCAATACAAGGAATTTGCTTGTATTTAGTCAAATTACAGTGCAAAGTTTGCTGAAACAGCAGAGAAATAACCATTTTAGTTTATTTTTAAAAATGCTAATTCAGAATGATACAATATGAGTGAAAAGTTTAGTTAGTTGTTATTACTTGATACTCTATTCTGGCTAGTTATGGAGCTCTATTTAATGTTATCTGACAGATTAGAGTATTTAACTTGAAAATGTGCTGCTGCTTGACTGGCAAGTTGGGACATTGCCTACTGTGATTTCCTACTGACAAGAAGTCTGTAAAGATTGTTTCAAGGCGAGCTTGGCCATACTTGAAACAAACAGAGTTAGGTAAGGTTTGATACACTGCTCTCTTCTTTAGGCCCACTGAAACATCTTTTGGAATTTGTGCCAGTGTATTTTTGGACTGTAGAAGTATGTTTCATATAATCTAAAAGACTCCTCGGGTTTGGTGGGAAGTGGGAAAGAGGATATTACGTGATACAGAGTAAAATGAAACATCCTCAGGCCTACACTGAGGATGCAGTGACAGCCCAAAGAGCTGTCTCTTCACAGTGTTTTGCTGTAAGGCAGCGTACCAAACAGTATGAGATAGCACTTCCTACGTAGCACCTATAGGTTATATTAATAAATAGAGTACTTTCCACAAGGAGTTATATGTATTAGTAGACTGAAGTGCTGCGTGGAAGCAGCTATGCCAGTCTGTATGTAAATTGTTTCTAAATAGACTGTTGAATAAGGTGGTGTTCCAAACAGTCGCAGTTTAAAATCCTGATAAGGCAGGAATTGTTGTAAAGTGTTTTGTTCCAGAGCTGTATACTGAATCGTCCTGGCAGACAGAGTTCTTCATTCTTCCGGGGCTGGATTTTCACTGAACAATTAGATGAGGTTACCTACATTTGAAATGATTCTTGAAGTTGACCTAACTGGTGTGAGAATGATAATGCTGGAAACCTGTACGTAAATCACTTTGTGGAGTGGGGTAGTTAACTGCATTAGTAAAAAATACACACTCTTTGACTCACTGCTTTAAATATAAAAAACTCCATCAACAAACACCTAGTGAGTTTTGTGTGTGGTTAGGATAGGGTATTACTCAGTTGACGTGTATGGTCAGTGCAGAAACAGAGAATGTCTCTAAATTCAGCAAGTGGTGTGTGTCGCTCTAAAGGCAGCAAGTGACTCATGTGACTGTCTTAGCAGCTGGGCAGCAAGATTAGAGCGCTACTATGTACACATTCCCTTACTGAGGGGTCCAAACTATTGCTAAATGAAGTTGTATTACTGCCAACAAGTGAATAACAGGCATAAGAAAATATAATAAATAAGTGTGTCATCAGGTTAGTGCAGTAGTTAGTTCAGACAGTCGTGAAAGTAAAGGGGAAAAAAAGCCCTAACTTTTCCAAGATTCATATTTAAAAGATTTTTGACCTTTTTTTCTTTTTTTTTTCCTGACTAGCTTCATATGAGATTACATGTTAAGTGTTCCTTTCAATTTACAGATTTGCAAAAGTCATCTGGAAATGGCTGTTTCTGACACTGCAGGGGAAAAAATGGGAATGTTAGCAAGTTAAGAATCTTATTCCAAAGAACTCATTTATTTGTAAAAGTACTAAAAATATGCTTGTATCATGAAGTATTTTGATTTGAACTGAAATTGGCAAAGTGTATACTTCTTGGTCACTTGCTAATTTGAAGACTTATTCATGATGTTATTCCTCATGTATTTCCTAATTGTAAGAATTTGTGAAGTTTGTTCCAAATTGTCTTTAAGTTTTCCTGGCATGCCAGTATGGATTAGTGGAATATGTATTCTTTTTATTTTTTTGTGTGTTTCCCTAATCTAATTTGGGGTTTTTTTTGCTCAGATACTTGCTTTTTTTAAGAAAGTTGCTAAACATTTGTGACCGCTTTGTTCTTTATACATAGTGTGTTTACAGTTACACATTGAATTTCAACTATTATTCATGGATTTAAACTGAAAACCATCACCCTGTCAAACATTGCTTTAGGACTGACCCTCTAAAGAACTGCTTTGAGTCTTGAGGACCAGAGGACAAATGCTTGACTGTTGCAATCAAGTAAATTGATACAGAAATCAAGAAGACGTGAATATGAAGCTCCTTAGTGCTATTTTTAGTGTCAGCTTTCAGACGATAATTATGTTTTAAAGATGAGAATGTATTTACCGAAGAGGAGCTTTTATATTTAAAAAGCCAAGTCAGACAAGAGGTCAAACCTGTGATAAATTCCTTATAGCAAAGAAGGACCAGGAGAGTATGTGTTCACCATGTCCTGCTGTCCTCAACAAGGTTAAACTGTTAGTTTATTTTGCTTCAGGTTTTCCAGGTTTCTGCTTTTGTCTCTTCCTGTCTAGTAATGACTTGTTTCTCATCTTATTACTCTTTCATGTTTATTCCAAGTTTCAGCAGCTTTCTTCAACAGTGATTTTCATTTATAGCTCCAAGAGAGCACGGAGAGCATAAAATAAGATTGTCCAGAGTAGTCATTGCATCTGTAAACTACCTTTTACAGGTGGACCATCATTTTAATAATACTTTGAAACACCTTGTTGATCTGGCACTTTTATCTTTGCACGTTAAGATTTTTCATAATCAAGTCTCTCATTGTTCAGTGTTTTGAAATCTTTGACTGAAAGGAAAAGTTCAGTTTGGGTTTTGTTTTGATTCATTTTTTCCTGAATACTTCATTACTCCTTTTTTTAATGTACCATTTTTTGGTACCAGATTGCTTTTCTATTCTGCTTTCATTATTTTTCAGTCCCATATCAGTTGCAAAAGAAAAATGTTTGTGTGCTCATTTCTGCATCACTTATTCCAGTGGCGCTCTGTGACATAGGATCACTAGGAAACAGAGGAATATTTGTGTATTGACAAGTAATTTGTAGATAAAGCACTAGCAGATTGTGACCAAGGATATACATACCTGCAAAATATGTCGATCCTCTGACTGCTTGAAGGCTTCAGTGGATTCTTGTGTGCAATTCTTAACACATTCCTTGAGATGAACTATCTGAAATGTCCATCTGCCATCAGGGTTTCAGGTCCTGGGTCTTGCTACTCTGTGTTCTGTGCCACAGCAACTTCTTGGGCTTGGACTTCTTGCCCCTGCCCCCCTCCTCCCCAGGGAAGAACTCTGCTGTACCGCGGGTTGTGTTGAGCTGCTGCACCTTCTTCTGCAATGTGCTCTGCTTTTTAAGAGCACCTTTTGCACAGCTGGAAGAATTATATAAAATAAACAGCTGCCCTGAGAGGATATTTGCATGAACTTGGACGTTGGCTTGTTTGTTTGTACCTTTCAGAATTAACACCCGAAATCTCTTAGCCACAAGTTTGTGCTGCTCCACTGAACTGAAGAGGGATTCTCATGGATTCTAAGGAGGAAAGCTCTTAGTCTACCTTTAACCAAAAATACAGTATTGTCTTTAATAAATTTGGTATCCAAGTGTCCAAGCAGAAACAGCTGAGCAAGATCAGACAGAAATATCTTGTATTTGTGTGAGATTGCCTGTGTAATTGCCTCTTAAGCAGTCATGGCTTAAGAAAGGAATGGGAAAGATTCTTTCTTTATATAGTCCTTTTTCTCCTGCTTCCTCATGCTATTCCATTCTTAGGATAGGAAATTATCAAGGTGTTTGCTTCCCAGGGCTGTTAGAAAATCATGGATATTTTGAAGGAAGTTGAGATGGTGTTTCTGATGCTATTTGTATCCTTCCGGTGAGAGTTTCACAGTGTCAACTGTGTATGCCACCTGCCCAGTATGCTTTCCTTTGGCAGGAAGGCCTAAGAATAAGAAGAAAAATGGTTTGGGGGAAGTTAGAAACTCTTTTTTTTTTTTTTTTTTTTTTTTTTTTTTTTTTTTTTTTTTTTTTTTGCCAAAGCTCAACTTGTGCTGTCTGATAGCGTTTCTCAGGGCTAGAGTTGTAGACTCACCTCTTTCCTTGCATTGGGGAAGGTTTGGCAAGTTTCTGGAAGTTGTAAGCTGATTGGAAGTGACTCTTCAGCTCTTCAGTTTCAGATATGATCTTGGTATTTGCCTCTCTTAAGGGTTGATGAGCTTCCCGGTGATGTGAGTGAATTTTGGTAGCAACCTTTGGAAAGAGAGAGATCTTGGTTCTGGTGTCCTCTGAGAAAGCAAGCCTTCTGGGACAAGCTGAAAAGTGAAGCATGGGAAGGATTGGAGCCTAGATAACTGAAGCACTCCTCTCCAGTAACTATAGATACTGTGGTCTTTCACAGGAGAGCAGTGGACAGGAAGAATGTTTGTTTCTAAGCACTGATGACCGGGTAAGAATAAATAGAACTGAAGGAGGCTTTAGGAGTTGTGTTGCTTTGTTCATGTCTTAGAAAAAAGAAAAGTAGCATCCATTTTGAGGATTCAGTGTACTAGAGGCTGAAAAGGAAAACACAGCAGGCATCTGTCCTTCCCCTGACAAGCTTACAGTGTTACTCGAAGGAGAAGAACTGAGACATGTGGAAAGGAAAGGGAAAAATGCAGTTTGAGTACTTGTGGTTGCATGTATGCACCCTGTTTAATTTTGTGTGTTAATTTAACAACAGTAGGCTGACACTACTGTTTTTAAATCAAATAGTAAATTCAGCTGTCCCTCATTTACACAAAGCTAAACTATGTTCCTCTCAGTCATTGCCATGGGCACTCCTGTGCTATCCTGTTTTACAGGCCCTGAATCACTGAAGGCAAATATCCAGTGGGATGCTAGTTCTCAGAGCTGTATGTATCCTGCAGATGGGAGTTCACAGGCCAGTTTTCTGGCTGGAAATTTATGCATGGATCTTGACAATGGAACATACTTATACAGAGTTCTGGTATGCTCTCTAGCACGTTTGATGTGTTGCTTCAGGCTCTGGATACTGTGAGAAAACCTGCCCTACAGCCACAGTCCGTACCCTGGTGAAATACTGAGCTGCTTGTATGCATTTATGACTCTTGTGATAGAGAGACACCTCTTGCCCAACCTGCATCGTGATACTTGTACTGTAAAACACCTTGATACCAAAGGAGGAGAGCCTGTATTGCATGCACAGGATAAAATGCAGGGTGAGAATAAAGTAAATTACTCTTGTGGGTTTTTTCCTTAGGGTTGTTTTTTTAAGAATCAAACTTCTGTGGCATTTTTTGGAAGAACCTGTTCTGAGATTACTAGGCTGACTTTTTCAAAACCATTGTCTTCATAATCTTTTTAGAATGCAGCTTTCACTGCCTCCCAGTGAGGCTTCGGGCACTAAGTAATTCTGCAAATCACTCCCTGTAGACACGTGCTAAGGACCGAGGAAATTAACTATTTTCTCTGTAGCGTTTAGTTTAAATGACACAGAGATTTCTAATAGAATCAGAGTCGTTCTAGGACAGCTTTCTGACTCAAAACATTGATTTCTGAATACTAAAGGGCTTCTGGAATAAGTAATCAAAAATTGGCTAAATCTGGGTAGAGTTCTCAGGAATGACAGCTCTACCACTATCCCTGTCTAATTTCAAGTCTCCATCTCTAAGGGCAGGGGTTCAAAACACTAGGAAAAGTAGAAGTCTGCCAGAACCTTTTGACCCAGACAAAGCTATTTTATGTTAACCTTTGTTTTTGAAATGGCTGCACTATTTTAAATGAGTAAAAAGTGAAGAAACAAAACAGGGAAGCAGACTAATTTGTAAAATTTCAGGCCAAACAATGGCAGTTTGGCAAAGTTGTCCTATATAAATGAGTTTGTCTTATAATGGCAAGTGTTTGGCAGCATGGTGAAATGCGATCCTACGAATTCTGCCAGTAGTAAAATATGCTGAATTTGAGTTCATGTTTGTACCTACCGACAGCAGTGTCAGTTCCTGTGTACATTAACAGAGGAATTGTCCTGCTATTAAATCAAGGATTGTAAGAGAACTGTTACCACAGGCCTTTGCAGCCCCATCAAGGCCTGAGATGACAGTACTTTTATTTAACCTGATAAACGCTGATCAAATTCTATGTTTGCATCTTATTTAGGAAGAATAATTATACTTGTGTGCATATCAAAGCCTGGTGTTCTGTTTTTGACACTGGCGAAACCAAAGGTGTCATGAAGGTTAGAGGAATAGGGATGGCTTTCCCAGATTATTCTCCTGATCTTTAATTATCCAATTGTCAGAGGCTTCCTGAGCCAAACATGATGGGTTTGTATTTACTAACCTTTACTGGACTTTTTCCATAACTTTTTCCTGTGACCTCTTGAGCCTTTGTAAGTTCTGAAATGTCTACAGAACCTGTTGCAAGGAGTTACACAGGAGAGATGTGTGAAAAGCAGGTACATTTCCTTCTCAAGCCGGTGTCCTTTCATTTAATGTCATGTCTCTAGCCCTTTTATTGGAAGAAGCGGTAGCTACCAGTCTGCTCAGCTTTGTGTCTCTCCAACCTCTTCAGTGCAGGTGTACCTGTGTATTGATTCCTTCAGAGAGCTCCCTTGCTTCGTGGAGCTGGACTTCCTTTTCTAAGCTGTGTTGCCTCTTCATCAAGATGTTGTATTTGTTCAGTTGTTATTCAAGTTTATCCTGACTTGTCTGGCGTAGACATCAAGCTTACTGTAATATTTTGATGGATTTTGGGTGTTAATTGTTAGGAAAGAAATCAAACAGGCAGCAGTCTGGTATGTCTGTCTCCTAAGTACTGTACAAAAGATACGTAGCATGGCAAAAATACAGGATAAAGTGATGAATGTGAAAAAGGAAGGCCTAAGTTGGCTTAGACTTTTCAGCCTGGAATGAGACTACAAAAGGGAGAATACTGAAAATAGAGATTTCATTTAGCTTCTGATTCAGGCAGAATCATAAAGGAACCGTAAGTGGCACTGATGGGATGAAGGGGGAGCAAAATCATTAGCTAAGAGAAAAGAGAAGTGGTGGGAAATTGGTTCAGAACAAGATAAAAGAGAACAGTTGTTAGTAAAATGTGAAATTAAGCTGTGGAACTCCTTGCCATGGGATGTTGTCAGTACAAAGGCTTACATGAGCACAAGAGAGGGCTCCCAAAATAGTAGGAAAGAGGGGTATTAAATCTGTCTAGCTCAGTAAGTCGCTAAATCACAAATGGTGAAATTCCCCAAAATACTGCATCCTTGTCTTCCTCACGATCTGCTGTTGGCCATTATTGGAGCAAGGCTGCTTGGCTGGGTGGACTTTTGCTCTGGCCCACTAGGGCCATCGTTGTGTTTTTATGAATATTCAGGGACCTCGAACTGGAACAAATCACCCAGAACTGGAACAAATCACCCTGGCTGAGCCAGATGCCTTGCTGTCACAGAAACCGTGTCTGTCTCTGTAAACCTATAGAGAACCACTTGCAAACTAGTGAAGTTTTTTTCCATGTAAACTTAAGGCCAGTGTTTTGTTGTCTAGAAAGCCTTTTAATTTCCAGCGTAAACTTACTTTTGATAAGCTTACACTTATTATTTGTTTCTGCTCTGTGGATTGTCTCTTTGGTGTACTTATTAAGAACTGTAGGCTTTTTTTTTTTATTTTGGTCAGATGTTTTGTTGTGCTATCCCCGATAAATTTTTTTTGTGAATTTGTATTACCAAATTTATACATGGTGTTTCCAGCAAGATCTTGGTAGTCCACTATAGTAGAATCTGTATGTCCCTTTCTGCTCTGAAAATAGAGCTTTTTTCCATCTTTATGTTTTCTTTCTTCTGGATCAGCTTGTTTTAGTGATTTTTACTAGCTGCTTATAGGAGGGTTATACACAAATTTTTTCCTTCTCTGCTACTTCCAACTAACAGTTCATCACATTTCAGCAGAAATTAGTAGTCTCTAAGTGTGTCACTCTGTTGTTACTTCTCATCCCGTTTCTGTCCTTAAGATTTGTTACAATTTTTCTTGTGTGTTGTTGTAGTCTGCACTGTACTTCTGCTACCTTCTGGTTTCATATTTTCTACACTATTTGGTAGTGTTCACTTAAAGGCATTGAAAAAATTCTGAATGAAAATGTTGAATCAAAAAGTACTGAAGACGAGTCTTGGCAGAAGTCCATAACTAACATCCTTCCACCTTTTTCTGAAAGAAATCTGCTGTTATCTCCTCTTGATCTGCTGCTTTTCCTGCCATTCTACTCTTGAACTAACCCCTCTCTTCTCAGCTCAACAAACTGCTGCTCTGGTGGTAGTATAGTAGATTTCTTATTGAGTGAGACTAGAACTGTTGAGCTTCTTTTGTATAAAGACTATTTGTAATGGTGAAGAAAAGTTGGGTGTTTGTTGTGGTTAAACTTTTAAGAATCATGAAACATTTTATTTGATTTTTCTCTTTACTTTTGTGCTTTCATTCTTTCTTTGAAAACAGGCTCCAAGCAAGAGGCCATGCTGTCATCATTAGCTGCATGTCCAGATAACGTTTCTCCACCTTTCCTCAATATTGAAATGAGGCAAAAAGTTTGTACTTGAATTTGATGCTGTTCTGAGAGACTTCCATCTCAGCACAGCCTTGCTTACTGTTAAATCAGAAGATAGTATTTCAATAAGAAAGGTGAGATTATATAGGTGTAGTAGACACTTTTTTAAAATTCACCTTTCAGAAGCTCCTGTGTTGGTGTCTGTGATTGACATCCATCTCTGGTGCAGAGGACTGTAAAATTCTACACTGTTTTCACTCTAGTAGGAATAGTGAGTTCAAACAGTTGCCCAATGCTTTCTCTATTGTGATTGTAGATGTTTGGCAACCTTAATTCAAATTAAGTTTATTCAGGGAGATATATGCACCACCAATAATATGAACTTAGTCATTTAGTACCTTTCATCACCCTGGCTAAGGTGAGAGCCTCTCACAGTGTAACGATACTCCATTAGTCTGCTGGGCTCAGTTCTTCCAGGTTTCCTTCTTCTTGGATTTTGGGTCTGCAAGGCAGAGATGGTGCCAAATCCCCTTGTCTAGCAGGATACTGAAATTTCTGTCATTTCTGACTGAATGGCTACTCAGTACAGTTAGTATCAAGAGACCACAGGAAATCTGTGAGTGCAGGGGGGGCTAGGCATGTGGGAATCTCAAACTGCTCATCCCTGTTCATGAGGTGGCTCTTCTCTGCCTCCTCTTGTGCTGGCACTAAGCCACTCCAAAGGCAGACTGCACGGAAATGGTTAGCGTTTTTTCTGTAGGGTTAATTTGCCTGTTTTAGATCTTTAGGGTTAACTTGAATGTTTTAGGTCTCTGACCTGGTATACTGTGTGGCCAGACAAGCACCAGTGAGAGAAGGAAAGGGAGGGAAGAAGCAGCACTGTACCTTGAACTGTTTCAGTGTGGAGGCGTGCTGAAAATAACTAAGTTCTGGATGTGCTAACAGCGTGCTGTTCTGTGCTCTCTTCAACATGACACATTTGTCTATCTCCAATCTCAAAGCATTAGCCAAGACACTGTGCCAGATCTGTAACCCCTGACTCTGAACTGCTCATGGATGCTTTTGCTACCCAGCCTGGCCTCCATCGAGAAGGTGGCTTGTGTCTGGGCAGCTTGGAGTGTTGGCTGTGTGTGGTCACTTCTGCCTGTGGCTGACCCAGTAAACAAGGTGCTTGCTTGGGTGGAGTTATCTAGTTCTGGAGATAGCTGCTTTGCTTTTGGGATTGGATCCAGAGATGAGAAGGTAACTGCTGAAGTTGCTTGCCAAGGCAGATATCAAATCTGATGAGGGATCAGTCCTTGAGGTTAACTGTCAGCAATTATCTGTACCATAGCTATATACTGAGTGATTCTTCTGTGTTTTGTTTTGCTTTGTGTTGAGTTCTGTTTTGTTTTGAAAAGGTGATGCCTCACAGTCCTAGTTTGTGTGTAATTCAAGGGAAATGCCAGCCTTCCTCTTGGCGAGTACAGCAAATTACAGCCTTTTGCGTACAAACCTTGAAGTTTTGGTGACAACTATGGTAACAATGTAAATGTCTAATACATTCTCACATTCTTATTCAGGATAGAGGTTCCTCTGACAGCAACCCCTGCTTTGGTAAGGAAACAAGTGATTTCAAAAAGGAACGTGTTGAAATCATCAGGCCATTGTACCTGTTTTTGTAGCATGTCTTTTTTCTTAGCCATTCGTTTGCATAGCCCTATCTCTTTTCAACCATTTTGTTCGCTTTTCTTTAGAAGGTGCTTCCCCCCCAGCGCTAGTCATGGTGGCAGCTTGTGCACAGTGGCAGGCCTGGGTGTGTCGGGGGAGAGGGATGGAAGGTTGTCATCACCACAGGTCATAAATAAGTGTATTGTGTGCGGTAGATAATATGTAACAAGTGTGGTTTAGTAAGATGAGCCTCCAGCCCTTCCTGCAGAAGGGGATGCATACCTTCCTATATTCCGGCAGATTTCTGAGATACGATAGGAGGCAAGAAAGAAATGTAACTTCTACAGCCAAGTTTCTGTGTGTTACTCTTTCATGTGTTCTTAATGATAGAAAGCTGGGGTGGGTGCCCTGCTGTCAGACGGCTGTCAGCATGAGCTGGTTATGAATCCGCACTTCATATCTGCACATATTTTTTTTTTCTTAAAGGCTTGCTCATTTGGGCAGTTGCAAACACTGATGGCATGGGCGTGAGTCTCTGCATCTCTCTTCTCTCCCTCTGGTACTCATTTGGCTAATTTGGGTAATCAGGGCAGTTGCAGTTTGAAATTTGCAATGGTAACATTACCAGTAAAGGAGAAGAAAAAAAAACCTGCTAAAATCAGTAGTATAGAACATACTAGAACAACTGGGTCTGCTTCAGATAAGCCTGACCATTATCGTGTGCAATTAGACCAAGTGTTTTAAAGGATTAATAGATATTATATTTTGAGAGATTGGTTAGTGATAGGGAGTAAGGCTGCCAGTGAAATTTTTTTGTTAGAGTCCAAATGGGGAGATCTCTTATTAAAACTTATCCAGTTGTTTAGCTTTTCTTAACAGAAGGTTCATAGGCCACAAAAACAAGTGTAGTATGAAATTTTAAGCTAAATAGTCACCTGCTTTTAAAGAAAAACAGTAATATTCCATAATTTCAGAAAACAGTGCAGTAAGTGCTTTTTGCTGTCAGCATATGCCCCTGTGTGTTTACATTTGTTTGTACTCTAACCTGTTTTGATTTTTGTTTTGTTAATTTTGTTTTTAGCTGTAGAAGCCCTACTAGGCTCCCAAGGATTTATTGGCTTTCTTTCTACCCACTTTTTCCTAAACAGTGACCGTACCAAGGGTGTGAAAAATCCTTTCCTCCGCATTGCCTCATAATTTGTTAACATTGCCGATTTGCCTCTGCTTGGCTTCATTTCACTTTTTAGGCCTCCTTCTCCTCTTCACGGCATTCTCTGTTTTGAGGAATTTTTTACCAACTTGTCATCTGCCAGATAAAGGGAGGGATGAATGGAAAACTGTGCTTTCTTATAACTGTTTTATTAAGAGAGCCTTGTTGTTCCTAATCGGCCTCTGATTTGTTTCTGTTTCCTCTTACTTTATCTCATTTTGCCCCTATCTCCAAACTTCCTCACCCTCATGTTCTTGACTCCTCCCTCTCTGATCTTTGGTTTGGGTGAATCCAGGAGGAATAGTTAGATGCCAGAATAGCTCAGTTATTACTTACACAGGGAAACTTCATCCTGTCTGACAAGCATACTATTCGTAGCCTTGAGGGATATACCTGAAGGGCACGGAGTTTCCACTCAAAATTTAAGTAGATTAGATTATGTGTACATATTTGTTGTGACTTGGCAGGCATCCCAGTGCCTGAGGTCTTAAAACATATACTTTGCTATACTTGAGGGCAAGCTCAACTGCATGTTTCAAAAGATGCTCTGGAGAGATGGGAGGCTGCTGTTTGGAGTTCACAAAAGTGTTATCCTCTCTAGATCTGATACAACACAGGAACTCTGACTACTGTTCTGTCTAGTCCTGTATTTTGTCTTGATATGGGGTGCTATCAGATGCTTCAAGGGGTGGTATAACCATGAGATCCAAAGGAAAAGCTCCTCTCTTTTTTAACTTTGTGCTGGTTTGTATTTTGCCCTAGAAAAAGAGAATTAGCATTATTTTTTTCCCGAAACCCTCTTGAAATTGTATTCATTCTGGATGATCCAATTATTTATGTAAATCTTGTCTGTCTAATTGTATCCTATCTTCTGGCAGCAACAGGCTAATACTTTGCTGTTTAAAAATAAGATTTTGGTGCTTATTAGTTTAAAATTTGTTCTGCTGTGGTTTTATTGTGTATCTCTCTCTGTTATAAGAACAGATGAAACCATCTGAACAAGTTAATTCTACTGCCAATAATTTCAATAGTTTTATCTTGTTATCTTGTTCAGAAAAAAAAAAACCCAAACAATCAAACATAAAAATGCAGCCCCAAAATTCAGGTGCTGCAGATACACTGGAGGGAACCGTAAAGTTAAAACAGCTGTATTTTATGAAATTCTGTTTGGTATGGCATTTTTCCTTATAAGGACCAATGACCAATTGTTTTGATTATTTAGAAGGAAAAAATTCCATGAGAACTGTTACTGAAAATTACTAACTTGGCATTAGTGATCTGTCACTCTCTTACAGCATTTGATGCAATACTGAAGTTAAGGTCCAGTGCTTCAGCTGTTCCTGTGTGACCCATTTATTATATTTTCTTGTAAATTGCTAATGATATCTGTAAATAAATACTACTCCTGTTTGTAGTGGTATCTTCTCAACATCCAGGCCTTTGTAAATAAAGAACAGCCTGTGTATCTGACAGAAACCTCCAACACTGGATTCGTGGTGCACAGTGACCTACAGGCTTTTTCACCAAGGAGCCAAAGTGATTCCTCGGGTTTTGCCACTGGAGCAGTGAAGCCTTGGAAGCAGGAGTGTGGCTCTGCAACTGCTCATGGCCAGGGGAGGCTCTGCAAGACCAGATTGGCTAGGGCTGCACTCTAGAAACTAGGGATGGTTGGGTCAGGTTGCAAGAGGAGAGCAGACTTGAGAGAGAGGTAGGCTGGGTTTGGTTAAGTAGTTTTGTTTCTTTTTTAAGCAAGGTTTGGAAGTTGATAAAAACGTGTATGTTGATATGCCTTAGATGTGAGCTGCTTGTGCTCAAGATTGCAGAGGGGTATGTGAGAGAGATGAGACCGGGACTTAGCAGTTCTGAAATGTATATATCCATCTGACCCATTCCTTTGGTACCTTAGTGGCTTAGAGATCTGCTTGAAAACAGTTACTACAAACAAGTTTGTATTATCTATTGCAGTACTCTCTTAAAGGCAGAGGATAAAGAATAATCTATTGTGGGGAATTTTTTTCCTTTACATTATGCATGATATTCATTCTGTATATTGAAAAAGAGATTCTCTGTAACAAACAAACTGCATGCAAAATTTACTGCATTTTCCAGTTTTTACTTCTGTTTTGTTTTGCGAAGTATGGAAACGTAGGATTCACTCAAGCAGACAACAGGTAGAATTGTCCTTTTGTGGTCTTTAAAATATGGGAAGTGAGAAAGAATGTCTAGGCTGATGATTACTGGGAAATAATTAGTATTTATTTGTATTGTATTCCTGTTAATATTGTATTAATATTGTATCCCTACCTGGCTCACTATCCATGTCCTCCTTTACTCCAAGATCATCCTGAGGGGGTGCTCCGTACATTTTGACAGGTAGGCAAGAGTGCTGCTCTTCGTTGTGGAGGTTGTAAGCAAGTTGCTTTGAATAATCAATTAGTTTTGAAGAGTCTGCCAAGGCTATGGGTGGCCTCCAGTTCATATATGACTGACCCTACTCAGATATGAATCGTTATGGGATAGATAGGTACAGGTCACTGCCCACATAAGTGAAAGAGAGAAGGCACACCTGGACCTGACCTTGGGAATGAATCAGCAGAAGGGACCACAAAGGATGTAGCAGAAGACAAAGAAACACAACAGGAGTCTTGATCAGTGCCCTCATACGTGCTCTGGGCTGTGGTTTTGCAAGTGACATTGCCACCAAATCCACCAGCAATTTATTTTTTTCCTCTCGGATGGTGCACAGTACCACAGCCTGGGGTAACTGAGTAAAAACCCGGCAAGAAAAGGCCAATAACCTCACCCATGCCATAGTGTCTGCCTGGGGCTGGGCCTACTGCAAAGCACTGTGTCTCATCAGCTATGAACAATACCCAAGAAACGGCTACAGGATCCTGCAGAGGCTGGAGGAGGAAACTGGTCTGGTAAGTATTGCATGCCCAGTTGCACAGTACCTTGACAGGAGGGTTTTAACTACTTTTTCTGGAGTGGAGCTCTACTACTCAGGTAGCAGACTTTCCCTGGACATTTAACTTAGCTGTTCTCAGACTTAGATCAGATTCCTGTTTTGTTTATTTTCTGTGGGCTCCTCATCCACACAGATGCACTGTCACTCACTGGCTACCTCCAAACTTCTGCACACCAGCTACTGTCCTTCCATCCTTTCATTTCTCTTATACTCTCACCCAGAGTATCAACCTTTACCGTTCATATCCCCTACCCCTGTCCCTGGTCTATGCTCGACTAACCTTGCCTACTTATCAGTCCAGCTGTACTGAAGGACTTCTTGGAAACTTTGCAATATCAGCTCCCTGATATCTCTGTGTCTTCTCCTTCCCCTCATTCTCTGCCCTTTCTACCCTCAGTGTAAAAGACCCATTCCATGAGGAATAGCATCAAGTTATCTTCTCTGCCCAAATCAGTTGTTTTCAATGGCCAAATCTTTGCAACTGTCCCATACGTGCCTTGCCCTATTTGGAAAGCCTGGCTGGAAATCTCCAGGAGAAGAACAGTGACCCTGCTCTTGGTGCTGATGTCACTATGGGGCTCACTGCCTGCTCCCTGCCTTGGGGGTCCCCGGGGCTGTGGGGAAGGCATGAAGCAGCCCAGCCCAGCTAGACACAGCAAGGAGCTGCCTGTGTTAGCTGAGCTGAAGCCATGGCATGGCTCACCTCCACGCTCCCTGGAGCTCTGCTCCTCATGTAGGTACAAGAGGAAATAGTTTGAAGGCTGGAGGGAACCATGTGTTCGGAGGCGTGCACAGACATAGAGAGTGGATGGTGTTACATGGGACTGTTTCCTCCTGCTGCTGCCTACACCCCCGCCCAGGTGACATCCTTCAGTTTCTCCAATACCTGACTCGGCAAATACAAGAGCTCCTGATCACACTTTTTGATGCTTTTGCATTTTTTTTTCTTTTCTCTTGTTCCCCTCACTGAAATGTCACCTTCTCATCAGTCTTACTTTAAAGCTTTAATGATATGTTTCTTTGCTGTGCCAAGTCCCAAACATGAGTTGCACTTTTCTCCTTTCGCAGCTGGTTTGATCTCCTCTCATTTCCTCCTCACTAATCACAGCCTTCCCCAGCTTTGGTTATGCTGCCCCCCTGCTCCAGACCTTAGTCATGCTCAGAGTGTTTATATGTCTTAATGCAGTCTCAAGTATAAAGCTGTGCTGTCACGGAGTTTCATTAATGTGCTCAGTCTTCACTCAGGGTGAAGTACACAAAGAATTTTGAACTGTGTTGCTGTTACAAAACTTTTATTTAGTAGAGTGAGCTTGTGTAGATCTAACCACGCTTACAGAATTTTCTTAGCTTTGCATAATTTTTTGGAGCTCTAAAAAGAGAAAAAAAGTGTGTGGGAGGAAGGTTTGACACAAAAACTGCAGGTAAGGGAGGTGCTGGGTTGTTGGGTTTTGTTTTCCCCTCTAAAGAAATGCTCTGCTAGCACTCCTGGATGAGCTTGTCAATAGGTAACCTTGCAGTGCATTGTCACAAGTTTGCCTGTTGTCTTTATAAATGAGGCCCTTAAGTCTCCCAGGAATTTTCTAGGGAGTCATATCCTTCAGGATAAGGACAGCTAGTTGCACATGTATGCAGTTAAATATGTAATGCCTACTAGTTTTTTCTTTAAAAAAAAACAACAACCAACGACAAAAAAAACCCAACCAAAAACAGAACCCTTCATACTCAAATGCCTATCCAACAGTGTCTGACCATTTCAATTTTTGAAACAATAGCAACCAACTTACCCCATTATGTGTGTCCCAGAAAAACCTACAACAGCATATGTAGTATGTGGAAGTAATTTGGAAGGCATCTTGCAGTTTTGAAGGGCAGACGGTGAAAAGAAAAGTTGGGAGAAAAGAATCTGAATGTTGTCATGAGGAAAGAAATTCTTTAGCAGTATTAAAATAGAGTTTGTAATGAGTGGGTTGACTAGTAACATTTTTATTTTTTTCTGATTTCTCTTAGCACATAAAAAAGCTGCAGCCCATATGAAGAGGGGAATTAGTAGCTAAAAGATAGCCATCAGATTTCAGAAGATAAACGAAAGGTGCATCTGAACCTTGAAACTGTCAGCTCAGCAAAGGCAGAGTGGTGAAAGGAGGGTTTCCTGGAGAATTCCCAGAAGATTGTGATGGATTATGCATTTCTGGAAGGGGACGAGAAACAGGCAATACAAAGGTGCTAAACATAAACAGTTGTAACAACACAGTGTTCAAGCATTTTATCTCCAACACCCTGCAAAATGTAGAAGATGTTCCATATTGAGACCACTATGTTAGTTGAACAGAAGTGCTTCCTGACTCTTCTGATTCTTGTGTACATCATCTAGAGGAGCATTCTGTGCATGACCTGCTTTGTTTTTAAGGTCATTATCTTTCACTGAAAAAAAATTCACTGTCAGCTAAATCAGTAAGTAAATCAGTTCTTCTAAAAACCCATCTGAAAAATTATTGGAACACGTGACTATTGTAAAACTCATCTCCTCGCAACTTTTTAAAAATAAAATCAAACTAAACATACCTTTTTGATGGCAACTTTTTTGCTAGCCTACAGCTGCTTTCCTGCAGCATGAAAGGAGCTCAAGCATCTTGTTGGAGAGCACTTTCAGAGGAACACATTCTACAGGATTCACAAAAGCAGTTCCATTTCATGTTTCCATCTGCCCTCCAGGATTTCTTCCTATAATGTGCATGAAACATTGATGCATACCATATATCATAAGACTATTTTTATTCTGTCTTTTTCATCACCACCTCCCACCTTTCTGGAAACCTGTCACACTGACAGTCTGCAGCTGTTTTAAGGCAACATCTTGTGTGTGTTTTTCTCCCATTACCTAATGTAGGACTGAAAATCGGGGAAGCAGAGTCTACTAAGTTGCTTTAAAAAAAAAGGAGAGCTCGTAAATGTCCTGGTGTCTGTGGAGACGTGGGTCATTCATCCATTATTAATATTGGTGAATGCTTGATGTGGTAAACTGTGTCCAGCAAGACTGTGTAGGAATATGCCAGTGTACTGACAAAGTCTTAAGCCGGTACATTTGGGAGATGGACCTGGGATAGAGTAGGGCAACAGGTATATGTTTCACAACCTATGGGAGCAGGAAATCCTATTGCTGTGCCTTGACATGACATGGAGAAACCCCCGTGTGCTACTGTTAGCCTTCCTGAATTGGTTACCCTGCCAATACAGAGGTGATTACCTTGTGATTTAATACAAGAGTTGTTTGGTGACCACACTGTTATGACATTTCATCAGGCTGACAGGAGCTCCCAAAATGGTTTTATGTTGGTGCAGCTCCAGGGCAGAATCTGCGTGGACTTCTAGCAGGTTCTGGCTTTGATGCCTGAAACGGATCCAGTAGTTGCTGCCGGTCACCTGAATCCAAATATTGTAATCCAGGTGACTATTCTGGATACTGACTGACTGGCTTATCTCCCTCTGCTGTGTTCAGTCATGTAGCTCCAAGTTATGCATGACTGCTTTTAGTTGTTCACTAATCTGGCATTAATCTCAGAATTCTTATAGGTTGAAATGTGCATCCCAAAATGACATGCGTAGCATCACAGTGCTCTGGAGCAGAATGTTCAACATACTGAATGGGAGATGGGAACAAATGCAGAGCTGCATACTTACCTCATTCACAAGGATGCTCTATAGCAAAATAGCCTAAGGGACTCTGTGAAGTCACTCTAGTGACTTTTAGGTGTGTGCTTACATCATTGTGTAGACAAAGCTGATACATGAACAAGAGTCAGAAATATATTCAGTTTCTGTGCTGTGCAGCTTCAGAAAGGCTCACTGATTACAGCTTTGAAGAGGGATTTGCTTTGTTGTTATCCTAAATATTCCACATCTTCAGTTATCCTTCCCTAAGACATTTGTGTTTTAGCTCATCAGGTCATTGGTACAATCATCCAACATCACAGCTGTAGCAGAAGCAGTCATGACTAAATGTGACACTTTCTATTCCCTGTAAAGCTACAATAATCTATGAAGTATTTTGTCTTCACGTATTTTCTTTTCACATAGAACAGCAGTTCTTGACTCTAGGCTTTTGTGGAAGTTAGTCACTGCTTGGAAACTGGGCACTCTTCCTTACTTATTGCCTTTTCATGAGGGCTGGGATAAGGTGCAGAGGAAACAGGTAACCAGAATCAGCATTTTAATTGTAATAGCTCCAATAAATAATTATGAAAATTGAAAATTACAAAAAAAGCTCTGCTAAACCCTGTCACGGCTTTTGCCCCCAGGCAATACTGTTTAGGCAGTGGGACTCAGGGCTGGGCTCCTGCTGCAGGGTTTGGACTTCTGCATAGTTACCACCTACAGCCAGGATGCAGTTATGTACTGGGGAGACTACCCTGTCTATCAATCACTTTATTTCTGTCCTTCACAAGTTGTCTTTTTGTTCCCAACCATCTAGTGTAACGTCATGAGGGAAGTTATCTCCCGTGAAAGGCCTTGTCCTAGTACAGTCCTTGCAGTTTCTGTGTGGTATTGTGATTTTTTTCAGCCACTGCCTTGCCCCTCTTATTTGAGCTTGTGTTAGCTAGCAGGACTAGAGCACCAGAAACCATTTACCTGAATGATAGTTGAAACTGTTAAAACCATCTTGAGTTACAATTTGAGTTAGGTAACTGTCTCAAAAAGCAAAACTTGGAACTTCATGTCCTATCTATCTGTGTTCTCTGCAACACAGTGTTGTTTAAATGGTACATGCTAAGGTGTTCAGGTTCTTTGTGGGGAACAATGGAAGGATGTTAAAGTGCTGAGTATGCTTATCACCCACAAAATGGGTGATAAAATTTGTTGTTAGATAAATGAGCATAACTGAGATGGATAACTAGGCAGAACAATCCCAATTATATATTAGGTTTTGAGTTTGAGCTGAGTATTACCATTGAGGAGTGAGATTTGGGGATTGCAGTGGTGATCCTGTGAGATGATGAGCTCATTGGTCACCAAAACATAGCCCAAATGTTAGAGTAAAGAAATAAAGAAAGAATTTGAGAATGTCACTGTGAGAGCGTGTGGTCCGGTTGCCTTCTGAGTGCTGTGTGTACTTCTGGAGCCTTCAAAGGTTTATTAGAACTAGAAGAGGCTTAGAGAAGGTCAGCAAGGATGATGAGTTAGATGGAGTGGCTTCCATATAAATAACATTTCTGTAAACTGGGACTTTGGTCTAGGATAGGAATGACTTGAGCGCAATATCATGGAGGTCTATGGAGAAGGAAGATGAAGGCTAACAATTGGCTTTCAAAACAAAAGCATACACAGGAGGAAAGGCAGATTCAGAGCCTTCAAAAAGAAGAGATTCTCCATGACATCAGTAGTAGAGACCTGTGGGACGACTTGTCAAACACACACAGTAGATATGATAAACTGATATGGTTTCCAGGGGAAGCGTGGACTATTGCTTGGAAGGGTGATGTGCTGCAAGTTGCTAAACTAACAGAAATCACATATGGTTCAGGAAGTTCCTGACATCAAAATAGTTGATGGTCAGAAGAGTGTCAGTGAGAATTGTCACACATCTGTGACCTCTTCTGTACTTTTGGCTATTATTGAAGACGGAACGCAGGCCAAGATGTACCGCTAATGTAGCCTGCACATCCAGTCTCACTTTAAGATGTCTTGTGACAAAGGACAGTATTGTTACTTACAAACATTAATTAATTCCTGATCATATTGGTGTATAATCTCATATACACCTTGAGGTTGTGTGTGCTTTCATGTACATCTATAGGATTTGCTTTTGACTAGGCCTTACTATAAAAATGACAGATTAAATATGCAGATGAAATAGTAACCAAAGTTTGCTTTCACAGAAGCATCATCACTTTAAAAATGGATGCAGATTATTCTTGAGAAGGGGTGGGAGTCGTGATGTTGTTCCAAAGCACAAGAGAACACTTTTGCAAGTTTTAAAAAATTCTAACAGTAATTACAGTGTAACAATGTTATTTGTATCACAGCCTCTCCAAAGCTTTTAGGAAAACACCGATGCAGTGCCATAGAGATTCTTAAAAGGCCCATAAAACTACAATCATCAGATGGGTTAACTCTGGGCAGCTCTTGTTTCCTCCAATTTAGTATATAACTAGGAATCCTTTGGAGCATTTAGTAACCAAAACTGAGCCCTCAAGATTTAAAGTGGACCCAAGTAATCTGAAACATGGAAAGCACACAAAGAGATGCTAGATGGTATTGTGATTTTTTTTTTCCTTTAAGTTACAGACTATTAGGTCATGCTAAAATAAACATTGGTTCTACTTTTCCAGAAAATTAACAGGGAAAAAAAAGGGCAGGCATGATAACATTTTTCTTCTATATTCTGAAGAAAAAGTTATATAATTCTCTTTCTACTGTAACATATTGTGAGTTATCTTCTAAAATTAAAAAGCTGATTGTCCAAATCTCATGACTGTAGTACAGACTTGGAGAATTGCATAGTTTTATGATCATGAAAAAAACATGTTGAACTTAATAGTCAAATCTATAGAAATACCTATTTTTGTATGATGCTCCTCTCTCACAGGAACCTAGTGCATTTTTTCCTCCAAGTGCTTGCTTTATTAATTAATAAAAGATATGCATATTTAACAGATGTTTACTAGTGGAATCTGTGTATTTACTGCTCACAAGAAAATAAATGGGTTTAATGATTTTGTGCATTTTTTCTGCTACCCAATTTTCAGACTAATTTGAAAGGATTGGGATTTTTTCCTGCTCAACTTTATGCAACTTCAGTAGGTTTCTCTGTTTTGTGGATGTTTGAAAAAAAAACAAAAGAAAACAACAAAGACTTAATTAAAATTTTGTATTGATGAATCTTGTATTTTTCTACCTTCTATATAATATTCTTTGCAGCATAATCATTGCTCTGCACACAGTAGTTATTAGTAATGTGCTGTCACTAACAGTAGACTACAATGATTGCCTGGTTTTAGTTTCAGTGCTTATGTGATTTCACTGTTCTCTAGATGTTAGGCTGTTTTCCTGAGGGGTTAAGTCTTATGTGTTATTATCTCTAAGTCATTCTTATGTTTATACCTAAGATCGCTGGAAAGATATTTTCACTGTTTTGCCCACATCATTCCATTTTCCTGCAGCACCTTTCACACGCAGTTCTCCTGATGCATGCTTGGATTTGGTTGTGTCTTCCTGCAGCCTGTGCATGCTCTCACTGCTGTCCTACCACGTTTCCTCAGCCACTCCTCTACACTGTAGGCTACAGCTTGCATTCATGGAGCAGGATTTCTCTGAACTCAGCTGCCTGCCATAAGAAGTTGTAAAGTTCAAGATAAGATAAATACAGCCTTGTATGTATTTAAAAAACCGAACAGCTAACTATCTGTTCTTACATGAAACACTGCTGTACAGTAGGGCCAGTGCCTACATCTTTGAATGGTTATTTACGGTAGATGTTGTCTCAAAATGCAGAAGGCCAAGTGACATCACCCACCTCTCCATGCCATCTTGTCCCCCTGGAGCCTCAGTGTTGGACCCCTCTCTCTTTTCACATCTCTCTGTCAGCTTCTGAGAGGAGCTGTAAACCCCTGGCTGATTCCCAGCTGCTGTCAGGTACAGTACCTGCCAGCTGTCTCCCTCTCCTTACCTGCCATACGAAAGGGAGGGCAAGATCTGTCCCTCCTGCCATTTGGCAGTGCTGTGTTTATAGACAGTTGTGCCAGGTGTCTTCATTGATTAGGGTAGAAACACATCTGTACATGGTGGTACTTGCTGTTCAAATCTCTTCCAAATTCCACAATAAAGCAGGTGGAAAATTAAATGTTGCTTTGTGAAAGTGTAGATGTGAGCCCCTCCTGGCCTAGGCCGACTTTGTGATCAAACCCACCTTCTGGTTGCCTTACCCCAGCAATGCCCATTCTTCTTCCTTCCTGTCCTCTAGCATCAGCATCTCAGCTTGAGCTTCCAGATGTAGGGGAATTTGGGCCACAGAGGGACACCTTCCTTTGTTGCCCTCTTCTCTCTCCAGGCCCATCCAGACAAGAACAAGGGGGGGAAGATCAGCCCCTTCCTGCCAAAGATTCTTCTTCTAAACATGGACAAAGGTTTCGCTGGCTCCCTCCTTTAAAGAGTGACGTGCTGTTCAAATAGATGCAGATCAAATGGCCTGCCATGCAAAAACAGCGATGTAGACCCCTGCATCAGCCAGAAGATTGATTTTAATTCTACATGGAGAAAGGCACCCCTGAAGTCATCAATACTTCAACATCTTTGCCAATTAAGCATGAATTTTTCTTACCTGTTTGACTGTTTCCATTGACAGGATCAGCTTCTCCATTTGAGATCTTCCCTTACTGAAAGTTAATTCTCTGTAAGAGGGACCTCTGAAAGTCAGAGGTTGACAGCTAGATCTTCTGCTAATTGCAGCTACTCTCAGGTGAAGCTTCTGCTGCAAAAAGCCCAGTATTTTTCTACAGAGCCAGTCAGACCTACTGCTCTCTCTCTGAGGTCTGTACAAGTGTGCAATAGGCACGTTGATCCTTGTTGATCCAGGGAGGGTGTCTGAGCCTTGCAGGGCTGCAGGTCCCAGCATGCTGTCCTGGAGCAGTGCAGGCACTTTGCCACTTATGCCCTCAACCCCTTCCAACAGCTCTATCAGCAGAGGTGTCTGAAGGAAGCAGGATTAAATCTGCACCTTCACAAATGGAACTGCCTAGTGAGAGTCTTGTGTTTAAGTCCGCAGCACAAGGAAGGGCAGAGGAGGCTAAATGGTGTTCCTTCTTCAGTTGCCTGAAGCGTGGGTTTAGATTCCTATATCTTCAGGAGCTCTGGCAACATTTGCACCTTTTAACAGCCCCAGCTGAGGGGGCAGACATGATGAGATTTGTAGTTGGAATCGTAGATCAGTTTGGGTTGGAAGGGACATTTGAAGATCATCTAGTTCCAATCTTCATACCACAGGCAGGGACACCGTGCACTACCGGTTGCTCAAAGCCCCATCCAGCTTGGTCTTGAACACTTCCAGGGATGAGGCATCCTCTGGGATGGGGCATCCTCTGGGCAGTGTGTTCCAGTGTCTGCCACTCTGTAAATGGAGGTGCTGTCTGTCACTTTAGCTCTTCTGAGCCACAGTAAGTGGCTACATCAGCTGTCTCTTGCTGATTCTTTCACCAGCTCAGCTCCCCCAGCTATCCCTGACTGCTCAGACAGAGCAGGTGTCATCTGTCTGTATTTTTTATAGTCATGTGACTGCTAGTCAGACTATTAGTCACCTCATACAAAAAAGGAAAAATCATTACTTGTGCTACAGTAACAGTGACTCTTCCAGGTACATTTGCAGTAGAGGCACCACAAGTTATCTATTGTCCTTCACTCTGAATGAGTCTTCACTGTTGATGAGCCTGAGAGAGGTTAGACTGGAGCATCCTGAGCTTAGTTTGCTCCATTACCACCCTGAGCAGCAGCAGCTCCTTGCTGCCTTGGGCTGCATTTATTCATCCTTCTTCCTAAACCAGAATGCCAGTCTGTGTTTCAGCTTTCCAAACCTCTCACCACACTTCCAACTAGGATATCAACTTTTGCCCACGTATTTCTCTCCTATGAACCTCCTTCCTTTCATCAGCCGTAGCAAACCTTGCCAGCTCAATTCCCATCGACACCTGACCCCCTGAGATGGGAGCACAGGTTTGGGAGCAGCAGGACTACAGCAGCCATGGAAGAGGGAGGTTGCCACTTCCCAAGGCAGCACAGGGATAGCAGTGGTGTGTGTGATTGGCTTTTGCCCCGTGGTGTGAGTGAAGAGCAGAGTGGGAGCTGCCACTGCTGCAGAGCGCGTGAGGGGGTGCGATGGTGTGCGTGGCACTGGTGGGGAGTCCTTAGCCTTTCACCACTGCCTGGATGGACATAATGTCTTCAGAGGACTTGATCCTGTCCATGTGAGTATGTGCTCACCTGGGATCTGTGTGGACAGCACTTCTTAAAGAATCGCAGTTTCCGCAGGGTAAGTAACTGCTTTTCATTTTGTTTCCTTAAAGAAATATTTAAACCCTGGGATGACTCTGTCATACTATTAAATCCTTATTGCATTCCATCATTATTGTGACTCAGATGTTGCTAGGATCCTTCCTCTGGTTTGAAACTGATTTCAGGAATTGAAACTAGATTTACTGTTTAATATAAAAGGCAAAATGACAGATACTGTGTTCTCAGTACTGTGTTCTCATTATTGCTCTTTTATTTTGAAAGAAGATAACCATGAAACTTGCTTTCCTTTACTGTGCTTGAACACTCTTATGTATGATATGCAAGTTAGGAGGAGTCTTATTGGTTATATTTGTGTAATGTCTTCATTATCCTTTTAGCTGAGATATCAAATGTTTTAAAATATTTTCAAGTGCAGCTTTTTTCTCAGATTTTCAAATACGATCTGTGAATTTTGAAAAAAGGTTACTCTTTTTTAATATAAAAAATAATAAATTTTATATTTATAGTTTATATTCTCTATCTTCTTTATTAGAGTTTTGGGGCTTTTTGTTTTTACTCCTTATATGGTAGAAATTCAAGTATTATCTAACCTGGAATTATCTGGGTGTTTGGAAAGTTAGCAAAATTAGTGCCACGCAGATGCTGGAAGTTCTGGTAAATTCTAAGAATTCTGACATATTATAGAAGTCATATTTTGTTATTAGTACCTAAGTGGGCTTTGGGCATGTGCATGTGACAGTGCATTTTGCAGGGTGATGCTTCTCTGCTTCGTGTGAGGAATAATCTGAGTTTTGTTATTCATTAAAAATTCTTCCTACCTCATATAATTGAGAAGCAGCTTAGGACAATATGACTATAAGCAGTTACAAGGAGAATCGTACATCTTTGTCCAGTATTCTGCCTCAGAGATTTTCTGACACCAAAAGCTCCTGAGAAAGGTGGTCTGAAAATGAGCATTATCATGGACAGCTTTTTTATTCTCTGCATAAGGAAAAGTCTTTTCTCCAATAGCGTATTTATTGTTGCAAAGCATAGGAATTATTTCATTTTATCTTTTCACTTAATCCTTTCAAATGTAGTAAATGTGTTTATTATTCATACAAACTTATCCCCTTTTATGTGTATGTTGTTAAGCTCTTTAACTAATAATGATCTTGTAGAAGTTGAGATCCCAGCTAACGTAGCTTTAGCACTACTCTCATCTGGATTCACTGCATTGTGATTTTGCTGTATTTGTAAGGTAATAAACAAGAGTACCTGACTGTCCTCCTTCGTTCTTTTCAGCATTTTTGCTACATCTGGTGTTTATCTCGCCTATTTACTTGTTTTCCCTGGGTTTCCCCTGATTCAGTAGTCTTTCCATGCCTCTACTGGCCTGTTTCTGAGAGCCTGTGCTTTTTGCTAGAGCAACTTGAGATGTGTGGTGAGCATTGAGGACTATAAACATTTAAGAGAAAATGCTAAATGCTGTTGAGAGGGCTTTATAATACTTTAGGTAGGATTTTGGGGGGGTTTTTGTTGTTTGTGGGTTTTTTTTTTCCCTGAACAGAAAATAGTCTGTAAATACAAATAGTGTATTTCTATTATGTTCCCCATGAGAACTTAGTCCATTACATTTATGTGGCTTTCTTAAATATTGTCTCCTTATTGTGAACTACATTAGCAGAAACATCTGGGGAATGAAGCTCTTCCTTTATGCTGCAATAGTAGATCTTGAGAGGCATTGCAGGGTAACTGATTTATAAGGATCTTGCTGGGAAAGGGGGTCAGCATTTTCTCCCTTAAACAAGGTGATCTGGGGACTCCCGAAAGAAGTGAAGGTTGTGCTTATTAGTTGAAAACAGAACTTTCACTTACTCTTTGGGTACTGGAGCTGTTTCTGCCTCTTACCTGTATGTGCAAAGCCCCCAATAAATGCTTCTCGGCTGTCAGAGAGCTTCAGTTGGTTGCTCTGAAGCACTTTTGACATTAAGAGGTGTTCAAGGACACCTATTTGCTCATGTTCATCCTTAACCAACAGAGAAGGCTGTGCAAAGCTGAACTTGGTATCAAAAGGAGGAACACTTTCTGGAATGAATGGGAAGCAAGAAGGGAAAATGGTTTGTCTGTGGGGAAATGTTACATTTGCTCTGGGGCTTCTGCCAAATAACTTCAGCCTGCTATGCCACATGGGGTGTGGGCACTGTATAAGGCTTTGCCCTTATGTATCTGGAAGAGCTGGACAGGATAAACCTCCCCATTACAATGAGGCACTGAACATGTTTTATGCATGTACCTGTGTCATTCAGTAGGCCTTCTAGCAAAAAAAGGAAGACCTGCTGCAAATTTACAAAATTATGGTGGCAGCGAAAAGGGAGATGTAAGGGAAATTCCAGAAAGGCCCTCTTGGTTTGCTCAGGCATACCTAGACTTGCCCTCTATTGGGATTTACTGCTACCATGTACTTCATTAAGAGGTTTTATTGTTATTTTTTAAATTAATTTTATTTTCCTTTGCAGGTCACCTTTTAAGCTGCTATTTCCTGTATAATTAAGCAGAATGAAGGCATTAGGTTCTAGTAAAGTTGGGCCTAATCCAGAATCTTCTCTTACTCGGTCCTTTCTGAGTAAGAAACTCAAGTCTGGGCCCAGCATTTTATGGTTTTTGCTGTTACTTCTAAATTATTTGTGGTCTGTGGATTATTTTTTGTTTTGTTTTAACTTCATGAAAACTCCTTTGCTTTTGTCTAATTTTATCTCTTTATGTGTCACTGTCCAGCATAGCGTTAGTTGAAATTATGTAAGTATATTGCAAATTGAAGTGCATAATTGCTACTGATAATGCAAGAATGATTCCTAGAGTTTATAATTAACAGTATATAATGTTCTCTGCATGGGTTGGATCTATCCCTTTTAACTTTTCCTTTCTGATTCTTTCCAATTCCTGGTCTTGCCACATCCCAGCCTTTATGAACATACTGGTTCCGCTGGAGTCTAGTCCATTCTTCCTTTTGTTTTTCAGACCAGTAAAAATGGGAAGTACTGGATTCTGGTTTCCTCCAAGAAGAGTCAGCGGAACTGGTTAAGAGCAAAATCTGAGGACTTTAGTGGGCAAACATCAGGTGTGCATTGAACAGAGGCTGTTTTAATCCTGCTTTAAGTATATGCTTCTTTAAAAATAGTATTATATATGAGCTTTTGTGTAATGTGTTTGTTATTTGATACTGCATATAATCATTCATCCTGCAGTTGTGAAAGCACCAGTAAGAATGGGAATTTTAAGTGATAATATGTTGAGGCACAAACAGGCAATATTACTCATAAAATTCTTTCAGCTGGTCTTTGAAAAATTTAATATTTGAGGATCAGTGTTTTTTAGTTTTATCTCCATTGCTCAGTCTGTATATCCACACCAAAAAAAAAAAAAAGGTTATTTGCTATTCAGAGATCAATACTGAATTGCTTCAACTGTTGAGAAATGGTACTGAGATAATAGTGCGTACGTGGCTTTTAATAAAACACTGTCATTGTCAAAGATTGGATCCACACTATATTTGTTCTAATGATACATTTTTAAGGACATTTAAACACAGTTCAAAGTCAGCTTAATTAGTTTTGATCATAGAGGAACAAAACCCAAATTCTTCATCCCTGTGAACGTTCTGACTTACTTCTGGTACAGCATCTAAGTTACTTGAAGTTTTGGAGAAGAAAACAGTAATATTATATTGGCCTGAATATAGGATGGCCTCCAGCCTGAGGTGTGATCTTTGCATTGAGAGAGGAAGTGAGAAGTTGTCAGTTTTTAATTTTAACAGTTAAGCTTAATATGCTGTTCCACAACAAACACTGTTCTTGACCTCACAACAGACCCTGCGGATCACCCTTCTGCATGGCCTAATATCCTGCATCTCCTCAGCTTGATGCACGGTAAATTCCTCCTCCCCAGCCCTCAGTGTTACCAGCTCACCCCTACCCACATGTCTGTAGATATTCCCAACCCCTAAGCAGGACTCCTTGTGCCTCCCCAGCCCCACAGCCCCATCCTGGTTCTGAGCACCGTCCCTCCCTGCCTGTATCTTGCCTGCTGTGCCTGCTTTCCTTGTCACTGGTTGGGCGCAGAGTCCATTTGCTGTTGAGTTTTGGACCCAGCATGGTCAAAGTAGCCACACTCACCTGCAGAAGCCGGTGGAGGCAGTTGCCTTGCCCTTTGACGCAAATGCCGACTGCCCTGTCTCAGGCTCGGTGTGGATTTGGCAGGGAGGAAAAAGGGGCTGGAGTGCCTTCTTAACCCTGTTGAGGCTGTAAGTGCCCTAGCCACGCAGTGAGGGAGTGGCTGCTGTGCTGGCTCTGTGTGGTGGGTCTCATACAGGTGCCTGTGTGGTATAAAAAAAGCCTGTGTGAGTGTAGATCGAGTTGAATGTTTTTCTCCCCTCTAAATTTAATTTGCCAGGAGAGATGAGGCTAAACCAAAATTTCATTCTACATTCAGGCCAATATGTGTTGAAGACCAGTCTGTTTGTTAACAGAAAAGCAAAATTAATTTTATTACCAGACTCTAATTAAAGCTTATATTGAAAAATAAAAGTATCTTTCAATCCACAAATATATCACAACTTTGATGTGAATCAGACCCTTCTTTTTATTACATTGGTGGCTTTATTGAAGTCTTTTGAAACTGGTCTTCATTTACTTTTATTGAAGAAAACTGTTGCTCCCAAGTCTCCAAACAACTGTTTCACTTTTTCACTTATGAACTAGATAGTAGATTATGAGACAGAAAATAAAATTAAGCTGATACTTTGAAGACCTGTGTATGTTCCCACTCGTGGAACTGATGTCTCCAGACTTCATCTCATGAGTGTGAATGAGTCCGAGACAAGTCTGAAATCATAAGAGTCCCTAAAGAAACACCTTTTCTGTCACTGGGTGTCTTTAATGAGGTTAGTGTTTCCTTACAAAACTTGAGGGATTAAAGGTGGTCTTACAAAACTGCTTGCTTAAAGAAGGTAGCATAGTTTAACCTGTCATTCAAGGACTTCAGGGTTGAAAGGAAGCAGATTTTCATCTTGGTGTGCCAGTACTTCTCTCCTTTTCTAAAGACAAGGAAAAAGTTACAGGGAGGAGGGAGGAAAAGGCATAGATAAAGACATAGTCTGTGTACACATTTCCAGTGGAGATCTCAGTCTGAAGATTTCATAAAATGCAGACATTAAAGAGGCACATCCCCTTCTCCATCTCCGTGCTCCTTCAGCCTTCCTGTCCTGCCATGCATTGAGGGAAACACAGGCTCTCCTTCCTTCTTGCTTTCTTCCAGGACCACGCTGGGGCTCTTGCAACAACCGTGTGGTTTTGCCACCCGTGCACCTGGGCGCTGCTCTCCACTCCCGTCTTGAGCAGTTGACTCCCTCCATCTCTGCTGAGCCTCAGCAGTGGAGAGAGGACAGCTAAGCCAGGCCCGGGCTCCCTCCCAGCTATCCATCCTCCCTCGCTGCCAGCAGGGAAGAGCCCGGTTTGTTTCTCGGGGAGGTGGTGCTGGGCTGGAGCAGCTGCAGCCTGATGGTGCCTGCCCAGCTGCCCAGCTCCACCTGTCCCGGCAGCTGCGGCTCCCCAGCCCTGCGCTGGGGGCTGTGCCGGTGCCTGGTTGCCGAGCCCCAGCCCGGCCGCGGCCTGGCCCTGGTGCCGCCTGGCCCGGCCGCTTCTCGCGCAGCTGCCCCAGCAGAGACCAGAGTGGACAGCAGCTGCCAGCCCTGACACTGGGGCCAGGGGGTGGGCCGCGATGCTTTTGAGGGAGAAAGGCCAAATTTTGGGGCTTTCCAACCCTGCCAAATGCTTGCATTGAGTGCTGTCCTCCTGCTGTCCTCCTTGACCCTGCTGCTGCAGACCTCACGCTGCACCCTCACCACAGCTGGTAGCACTGGGTTTTTGGTATCTGTAGTAGCAGTTGTGCTCCGATGATGAGGAAAAGCTGTCAGCCACTCCTGACAAAGGAGGGCTGTTGAGTGCCCTGTGATGGCAGGTGCCCAGTTGCCACTATATGATACCAGATGACTAGTTCAAAGCTGTTTACCCAGAAGTCAGACACGAAGGTCATATCACACACCTCCTGACACTGAAAACCTCTGATTTAGTTCACAGTTTGCCATGCCACAGGGGCAGGACTAGGAGCCTCCATCCTGATCTGGCCTGAGTCAGAACACTTAGAGCCCTCATGTCTTACAGGATAGCATGAGGAGGGTGGGGGTCTCCAGCGCTGGGCTGATAATCTGTCTCTAATCCATGGGATTTCTGTTGCCAGTGCATCAAGTCTGTTTGCAGAGGACAGGTTTACAGGAGAATTTCACCTGGCATTAGCCATCAGTGGCAACGCGTGCATTTTGCTAGAGTGGGTGCAGAGATGTCAGTGATCAGGGGGAGGGGGTGGGGGGTGGTATGCCTGAGGGAGAACACAAGCTTTGTCCCCCCTACTGTCAGCATGGGTACTGCCGTGTTTTGTGCAGGTTTTCAAACATTTTGAGGCTTACAGACTTTCACTGTGATAGCTGCGTGCGTGTGTGCGTGCCTGCGTGCGGATGTCTGTACAAACACCACAGGCGCGGCTGTAATTCCTTTGAAATCCGAAGCAACCAAAAGGTGCCTGGGTAGGTAGGCTCTTTGCCTGATGCCTCTCTTAATCTGACAGAAACTTTGCTGTTCTCCAGCAGTGTTTAAAGGGAGAGGTTGTGAGGTGTGATTTCAGGGCATATGTGGATCTGTTCATCCTGAGCAATGCATTTTAAGAGTTGCAGCAAATAGTATAAAGAAACCTGCAGGTATTACATTAGACCAGCTGAACCTAGTTTTATTTTTAAGTTTTATTCAGAAGCATCACATAGCAAGTAAACTTCAAAATCTAAGTTTAGTTACAAACTAGTTGTTTCTTATTTTTTTTTTCCAGTCCCCTTTTGCTTTCTTTTACGACCACATGAAACTTGAGAAGCCATCTAAAGCTAAATCATTTAGTGGAGTTGGGCAATTCCCAAGTGTCCAACAAGAAGGCCTGGTTTAGGCTGCGATGGCCACTGTCATTCCTGGTGATTTGTCAGAAGTAAGAGATACCCAGAAAGTCCCTTCAGGGAAACGTAAGCGTGGTGAAACCAAACCAAGAAAAAACTTTCCTTGCCAACTGTGTGACAAGGCCTTTAACAGTGTTGAGAAATTAAAGGTTCACTCATACTCTCACACAGGAGAGAGGCCCTACAAGTGCACACAACAAGACTGCACCAAGGCCTTTGTTTCTAAGTACAAATTACTAAGGTATTAAACTCTATTTATCTTTCAGATTATATTATCTATTTTATGTTGGCCGTGTAAAAGTATATATTTCTGTACGCCTTCAGCTGATTGCAGAGAGGATGTGTTAATTAAAGTAGCCATTGGATTGTTTCTAGAATTCTAAATTACCTAAGTTTGCAAGCTAATGTCTTTGATTTTGTTTCTTAATTTGTTTTCTGCTTTTGTTTTCTGTTTGTTTTTGTTTTGTTTTGTTTTGTTTTTAATGAGCGTAGAATTTCCCTTTGTATAAGGAATTGTCACAAGAAAAAGAGTATGGACTGAAAGTTCTTTGGCTATGGACTTTTACACAAGTACTTTCATACTTACCCATATACCCCTGTTACAGTAGCTAAAACCCACCAAAACTAAAGTGTCAATTTAAGAGAAATGGCTCGCGTTTTGCTATATTTAAATTTGTCAAAATGTCTTTGTAGTGTCATGCTTTCAGTTAAAAGGTTCTGTTGCAAAGCAGTCCTTAGTGTAGTATTTAGCTGCCATTAAAAAATGAGCACATGTGTTTTTTGATCAAAATAATTACTTACAGAATATATCTGTGTTTAAAGGCATATGGCTACTCATTCTCCTGAGAAAACCCACAAGTGTAATTATTGTGAGAAAATGTTTCACCGAAAAGATCACCTAAAGAATCACCTACATACACACAATCCCAACAAAGAGGCCTTTAAGTGTGAAGAATGTGGAAAGAACTACAATACCAAGCTTGGGTTCAAACGTCACCTGGCTTTGCATGCTGCAACAAGTGGTGACCTCACCTGTAAGGTATGTTTGCAGACTTTTGAAAGCACAGGAGTGCTGCTGGAGCACCTAAAAACTCACGCAGGCAAGTCATCGGGTGGAGTGAAGGAGAAAAAACACCAGTGTGAACACTGTGATCGTCGGTTCTACACCCGAAAGGATGTCCGCAGACACATGGTAGTGCACACTGGAAGAAAGGACTTCCTCTGTCAGTACTGTGCACAGAGATTTGGGCGGAAGGATCACCTCACGCGCCACATGAAGAAAAGTCACAACCAGGAACTTTTGAAGGTCAAAACAGAGCCAATGGACCTTCTAGATCCCTTTACCTGCAATGTTTCTGTGCCTATTAAGGATGAGCTGCTTCCAGTGATGTCTTTACCTTCCAGTGAACTGACATCAAAGCCATTTACAAACACTTTGCAATTAAATCTCTACAACACTCAGATTCAGTCCATGCAGAGTTCTGCATCTGCACACCAAATGGTTGCCACATCGTTACCATTGGGAATGCCTTGTCCAATAGATATGGAGTCTGTCCACCCTTCTCACCAGCTATCATTGAAATATCCGCTCGGTACTACCTCATACGCAATTTCTATGCCTGAAAAAGAACAGCCATTGAAAGGGGAAATTGAAAGTTACTTAATGGAGTTGCAAAGTGGTATGCCTTCTTCATCCCAGGATTCTCAAGCATCTTCATCAAAACTAGGGCTGGATCCACAAGTAGGGCCACTAGATGATGGGTCTGGGGAAGTTTCCCTTTCCAAGGGCTCTGTTCCTATTAGTGAACCTCTAAACGCCCCATCATTGGACTTTTCTCAGCTGTTCAACTTCATACCTGTAAATGGCCCTCCCTATAATCCTTCTGTTTCAGTGGGAAACCTCGGAATGAGTTATACGCAAGAAGAGGCACATTCTTCTATGACTCAACTTCCACCACAAACCCAGGATCCACAAGATCCTAGCAATAGTATAGGTCTTGGGTCTCTGCACTCATTGTCAGCAGCTTTCACAAGCAGTCTAAGCACAACCACCACCCTACCACGATTTCATCAAGCTTTCCAATAGTATGTACAAAGCTGGCTTGTTACTGTCTATTTGTAGAAATGCCTTAGGTGACCATTTTTAACTTAGTGCCTACTATAAGACATTATAAATTCTCTGCTTTTGTACAGTACCAATCTCATGAAGCCAGTAAGAAATTTAAATTAACTTTTTTAAAATGTTTTGAAAGTGTTTATTCTCAGCTGTGTTTACTTTGGTTTTTGTTTTGTTTTGTTTTGTTTTTAAACAGTCTCATTGTATTGTTTTCATATTCACTGCCAATTTACACATTTAAAATGTTCAGTAGAAGGTCATCCCAAGCAAACTCTCAACACTCATCCCTTTTTTAAAAAGTTTTTTAAGCATACCAGCTATTCTGTTTTGTTGATGTCAGTGGTAGAACCGCCACTTTTAACTTTTAATATATTTTACTATTTGCAAATAATCCAGTTAAAATATGTATCACAAATATTCCTGAAGATTTGTGAAAAAAAATCTCCAGTCCATTTCCAAACAAATCCTCTTCCCAAATGTTGACACATCTGACCCCTTCTGTAATGACAAATCTAAATTTTTTAATTAAATATAGAATTCAGATTTTTCTGAAAACTTGTGTGTGTATATATAGAAGTCCATATATACACATGTACATATATACAGCATTTTGACTTGTATTGAAGTCATTATAAAAGTTGTTAAGAATTTTGCCATTTTGTGGCTTAAATTTTTGTGGCCTGTTATGGATAACAGAAAAAAAAATAATTTACTTTAATTCTCTAAAATTATGGCTGAACAGAATTTCAACAGAGAATCTCTGCTTGCCTAATGTTTGACAAATGTTTCAAGTTGAATTTGGAACTGTGTTGTTATGCTTTCGTGACTCTGGTATAGGGAAACAGGCAAAATTAATGGCTGATCTTGAAATATAAAAGTGTTGTAATGTAGTAATGCAGAATATTTTGTCGCAGTTTTTGTTTTACTTCTTAACTTGCTGTTTTTTTCTCTTTAGTAGCATAGAAAGAGTACTGCATAGGAATCTTCCAGTAGTGTATTCACATTTGTAGGCATCAGTCTTCTCCCAGCTGCCACCACCAAAGGGTGGATCAAGTCCAGCCAGAAAGTGTGTATCTATTTTCAGTTCAAAACTAGTGTGCAGTCAGAGAGTGAATGTAAATTTGCAACTACCAGGTTTTTTTTTGTTTTGGTTTCTTTTTTTTTTTTTTTTTTTTTTTTTTTTTTTTTTTTTTTTTTTTTTATTGGAATGATCTTTTCAGTTGTGTTACATGGTGTGTTATGTCCTCCTAAGCAACAAGTTAGATGTTAATCACACTTTCTACACCTGGGTACTTGGTTAGGGACTTTTTGCCCGTTGCCAAGATTTAAAGACAGGACTCTTAGGAGTGAAGTAAAAGCATATTGCTTACACCACTTTTACCTAATGCAATATATTCTATTCCCCAACCCCTAGTAACCAAAAGAGGAAAAAAAAAAAAACCCTAAAAAAAAACAACCAACCCTGTGTTGCATAAGAGCAAACTAGATTTGCTGTAATTCAACAATAACATTATTTTCCTTGTCATTTTTGTACAAGGAATTAAAAAATAGAAATCAAGTATATTAGTATCTCTCAAACAATAACGCGTATTCGTACAAGGTTTTAAGTGGTTAAACTAAATATACTTCACAGAAACAAAAGTTGCTCCCATTTAAGGAGCTCATGCTCCGGATGTTTTATCAGTAGCTCCTACTGTTTTTTTTTTAATTCTAGGAGCAATATGCAGGTGTAGTTTTACTATTTTATACATATGTGTATTTAAATTTTATTACTGAAAGATAACATTTTTATAAATGTGTTTGTGTTCCAAAGGCATTAAAATAAGGATGTATTAATAAGGAAAATACCTTTTGAAATTCTGCAAACTACTCCTAGATTTTGGGGTTAGGAGCATGTTATCTCAAAGTAGGCTTTTAGCTCTGCTTCACAACTGCTTCCTCTGGTTTCTGTGAAACGGATTGCTCACTTACTTACATCTTCAGTTGAATGATTTGTTCAATATTGCTTTTTTTCCCTTCACCTTTCTAAAGGAAAGAAAAACACAGATGAACAGAGCACAAAGTGAATGCAACCGAATGTAACTTTAGTTTAAATGAGCAACCATAATACATCTAGACAAAACTTGGGTTTATTCTCAATCCTTTTAATCAATCTGAGATGAAGATAAATGAACTTGTCTCCTCCAGTGGGTTATGTCCCGCGTGGAGCCGAGCATCTGTGACTCTCCCTGCAGCAGAGGAAAGCTGCGAGAGCTTGCCATCCTGCAGCTGGCCCAGCAGTGAGACCAGGCAGCACTGCCCATCCTGGGTAGCCTCTGGCTCACAAATTTCCAATCCCAATCCGTAGCCACCGTAGCCACTGTTTATCAGTCTCAGTTGCCGAAAGACTTGAAAACCAAACCCAACAGACACTTTGCCAACACCCGCTTCTTAGTGTGTAGCCAGAGCCCTTACTACTACTTCGTTTGTGCCTTAGCTTCCTGAAAAGGGATTGACATTTCACTTTGGAGTTAGATGTACATTTCACTTGAGAAATAGGGACCTCAGACAAGATATTGAACCTCATTCAGTCAGGGTTTCAATGGGTGGGTGCACCCGGCGTGTTTGCAGCTGAACTAGGATGTAGGGTAATGTGGAAGCAGACTGACCCTGAAAGCAATACCACCACCACCGGAGTGCTTTTGAGCATCACTTAGGCAGAGTCAATATTGGCCACTACTAAACCATCAGTTTTTAAAACCCTTTTTTTTTTTTATTTCAGATAAATTCTTGGCGGGAGGGGGGAGGGCTGGCTGATCATGCACCACTCTTTGTGCAACTTCTAAACTTCTAGTGAGGTTGTTTTGGTTTGTTTTTTTTTGTTTTGTTGTTTGTTTTTTTTTTTTTTTAAATATATATATTTTTGTGTACTTGTTGCTTGTGCTTTATTTAGTAGTAAATTGTGGAATAGAGTGATTTATTGTTAATTTGGCAGTAGCGGTTTTTAAAAACCATATACTGACTGAAACATGAGCCAGAGCTGATTGCTTTATTAAGCTAATAATGAATGTTAAGAGTACATATTTTCAGGATCATTTGCCTAGTGAGCTAAACTTGTATTATAGGCCAATATTTTTTAAAATAAAGCTTGGTCAACCTCTATGTTACACATATTACAAGATATAGCACTTTCAAAAAGAAAACCTAAACCTTTTAAGAAAATTTCTTACAGGTTATGCTTTTTATTATAAAACCTTTTATTATAATTTGTTTCAAGTGCCATTAGATTACATATATGTAGGCCTTTGGTATAATGCTTTGTGTACAAAATGGTAGACATTGTAATTTTAAACAGGTACATTTTTACAGTGTTTTCTTATCAATTTGCTATATTGCACAGAACCAGTGTGTCTTTCTTAAGGGTTTTACAATGGTTTTTACTAGGTTTACATGTTTCAAACTACACTGTCTTCTACCGCCATTTTGAATACCAGTCAAAAACAAATAGGAGTTTGTCCTCTCCGTTTGCAAACTGTGTCCTCTGGAGTTCTGGATGGTAAACTATGTCAAAAATGTTTAGCATGCAGTATTTGATACAGATTTTTTTTATTGTGTCCTATCATTGCTATGCTGCTGTCTGAAGTTAACTTAGGGCCTGATCCTGCATCCATAAACGTTGAGGGCAGCAGGATTGCATCCTTCGTTATGTCTGTCTCATACACTGGTTTAGCAGCTTCTCCTGTATTCTTCTCAGTCTATAGATAAGCCTCTGAAATATATGTACTTCTCTGGTATGTAGTAAACCATATAGGCTTAGCTGCCCATCCTGCATCCTCCCAGTGTACAGTTAAAACCACAGCTTACTTAGCATCATGCTCAACTTACAAATAACGCCACAGTAGTTCAAAATGTGTTTGGGTAGTCCCAAAGCTTTTATGCAATAAGGGTGTCTTACTTTTGTTGGAAGGCAGTGTCTTTTGATAACAGTTATCTAGCCCTGGAAGTGACACAGAACTATTGCTAATCATATGTAAACACTTTTCAGTATAAGCTTCAGTGGTACAGTTGAACCAGAGTGAATGTTTATCTCCTCAGAAACACTCCTGCAATATTGTTATATTGGATCATGCTGCTAATGTAACTTGGGATACAACTCCTCTCATGGTGCTACAAACCTCCCTGTCTCATTCAGATGTATTTTTACCCATAGAAAAAGAGGACTATACTAGACCTATAGTTGTATGATATATTTTTATACTGTGACTTAATTTGTCATTAATGAACTTTGTGCAACACCACAATGTATTCATATGCACTTGCAAAAGTAAAATTTTGGACATGCAAATTTAAACGCTGACAAGCCCAGCTCTTGTTCACAAAAATAGGTGACTGCTAGTTAATGTTAAATGCAGGCTTTTTATATGGTGTGGAGTGAAGAACATACTATATGTTATTAAAAGCCTTTGGATTTAGACAAAAACTGGGAAAAGTATATTGGGGGATGATGACACACCCTAACCTGAGTCGAATTGCTGAAATTATATTTTTAGCTAGTGGAAAAATTGTTTGGACTTGTATGCTAAAATGTTTTTAATGATAAAAGTTTTGAGTCAAAAAACAGAGAAAAAAAAAAAAAAAGAACACAGAAAACCCTGCATTCCAGACTGAATTTGTATATGTTTCTTGCATTTAAAATTTGCTATCCTGTGATATGGGAAATTGAGTTGCTTATCATGTATATGTACTTTAAAATGTATTCACAAACTACTGTTGTATTTGTATAAAATATAGACAAAAAGATTGCATATATATTTTTGTGTATAAGCTCTGTAAAATAGCAATCACATTATGAAGCTGCAGCAGAACTTCATTTTAAACATTCACATCCAAAGAAACAGACTATTTATTGTCCACATACCCTGATTATAAAATATACCTTGCTGCTATTAAACAATAGTGCTGCAGCTTCTTGTGGCCTACAGTGTTATGTTTGCTGTACAAAAATATGTGAACTCCACAAAATATATCAATAAAATTACAGAATGGTTTTAGTTAATGAATAACTTATGCCTGGCATTTCAATAGTTAATCTTGATCTGCGTGTTTGGGGAATACAGCCAGTTTTGCTGGGTGTAGTTATTCTGAGTTTGCAAAAGCATAACTGTCTTTCTAATTTATGACTGGTAAAATGTCAGTTTTTCAGAAAATATTAAAGCATAAATATCCGCGTTTCATGATTTCAACAAGGAACAAATGGGATGATGCTACTGTGTCTGTGACAAGACAGATCTGAACTGAAGGAAGCAATTGAGCTTGCCATCAAATTGCACTTTGAAATGCTGTGAGACATTGGAAGGTGAGTGTGGGGTTTCCGTAGTCGGACCACTCATTTGGGAGACATAGGTGAGTGATTCTCTGTCGTCTCAGATTAATGCAAATCATTTACATCGATTGTTATGGTTTACAGGACAGACTTTAAGGGTGTGGCACGTGCTAAGCACAGTATGTGGGTTTCTTTCTGCAGTATTTCCAGGAGAAACTCCGTTGCTTTGATCCCGTAGTTCTCCCTTCTGGCTGTGACAGTGCCGAAGAAGTCAGACTAATGCTTGGGGGAAGAGGTGCCGAGCAGCCAGACGAGCAGCCTGCACACAACTGCAGAAAGTTGCCTCTCTGCTCATTCCATGCAGTTGTTCCCTAGCGTAGACTGTCTGACAGGAAAGTAAAAGACTAGCATTTCACATATCATTGTTTTTTTGAACATATTTTGTTAACATCTTCAGCCTTGTCTGTATTTCCCTGCTTTTGAGTTCCCTTCTTCTCTGCATCTTGACTTTTTAGATTTGTTGCTGTAACCCAGTATGAGAGAAATGATTGTAGAGAGAGTTGTTGGCTTTTACCTTCTCCATATGCAGACATCTTTCCTTTCTTGTAATCCCTAGCTACTCCTTTTCCTCTGAGCTGACTTATCACTTCTGTGCCACAGGTTTCTAACTTGTTTGAGAGGGTTGGCCTTGTTATACTGAGAGTCAAGAGCTCTACAGATGCTCTATGATAATAAATGCTCTGCAAAACCATTTATAACCACCCACAAACACACGCCCACTCGCCCACAACCCCTCGAGAGAAAACCCTCCCATCATAGCTGGTCTCACCCACTGTTACTTATTAACATGTCATCCTTCCATATGGACAGCCTCCGGAAACGCTCTAGAAACTCCGTCAGCCTCTATATTAAGTGGAATGTGATTGCACAGATGATATCTGAGTTATATCCAGAGATCTCTTTCTGCAGTCTTTCCAGAGTTGCTTTGTTAAATCAAAGCCACAGGCATCTTCCCTTCTCTCTCTTGTGTAATCTTCCCTTTCCAAAACTTGCATAAGAAAGTACAGAAAAATGGTCCATCGGTGTCCTCTATACCTGTCTCTCTTCCCTTCAGTAGTGGAACAGTAAGACTATTCCAGTTTTCCCCTTCACCCTCCCTCATTTTTCATGCCTTCTTTTCCTTCCCACAGATGAGCATGCCCTAGGATAAAGGTTGTTTTTTGACAGAGAAAAACTGTGATGCAGAGCAACTGCTGAACTAGCAAGAACTGAGCAGCTACATGCTGTTGGCTTCCCCCACTTTGCAAATCAAAACATTGTATTAAATTGGATAGAAAGTAAGTTTTACAAAGTGGCAGCTGCCGTATTTGGCACAGCAAGGGTTGGTGATCACAAACAGGCAGCAAGTAGCACAGCAAGATAAGCTCTATTACAAAATTTAGTCTTAATAGTTTGAGAAGTGTATTGGAAGATTAACTGCTGCTCATTATTATGAGTTGGGGCCTTTAGCAAATAAACAGCAATACTGTATTTCTGTGTTTTGAGCAACAGTGGAGATAATAGCATTGAAAATTACAGACCCCAGCAGTAGTGTGAAGCTTCAAGTTCCTGCTTATGTGCTACATCCCAGGTCATTCAGTATAAACTTTCTCTACTAATAAAGGTGTAACATCTTGCCTGGTATTTTTATCTTTATTTGTTGTAATGGCCTGTGTGTCCTCAGGAAATTAACATTTTCGGAGGAGTAAGTATTTGTAAAAAGTACAATGAGCAGTTCTTCAGTGTCATCATTGCACAATCCTGACTTGTTCGGGTATACTTGTATCATAAAAGCACCAACTATAGAGCTAGTTTGCCTCAGGTGGAGCTGAAGAGACATAAGCTATCTGCTGAGCAGTCTGAAAACAGGACTATGATAATGCAGTCTGTGACTGAGCTGAAAATCATTTGAATTGATCCCTTGATAGTTTACCCATGGGACTGATTCTTACTGTTGTACAAAGAAGAATGGCTTAGTGTAATTTTCATATATATCAGTCAGATCTCTGCTTGATGTGTGTTAAGTAACGCAGAGAACCTGAATAGTCATAGTCTCTAAAAATCAGTACACTGCTTAAACTTTTGTGTATGTGTGTGTATATATATATATATTTATATATATATACGTTTGTGTGTACATGTAGATATGTATGTGTGTATGTATGCATGGGGAAACATCCATGTAGGATGGAAAAATTGATAAATTATTTTGTTTTGGTTTACTTCAAAATGTTTAACTCTGAAGTGTAAGTGTTTTACAAGTCCAAAGTGAGTCATGCTGTTTGTTAAAGTATCCCCTAGTTAACACACAATGTGGTTTCCCATGCAAGCTGGAAGAGTTTCTTCCAAATACTTGATTAATCTATGAGAGACAGCGATTTATCTAAGGGGCACACAGACTCCTGTGAGAAAGGTGTTTGTCAGCTGTCCTTGTGTAGTAGTAGATACAATTTCAGCAGAAAAGTTCTGTTGGCTGTGCCTCTGAAATTAAACTCAGCTCTGGCTTACTGGCGTTTGTGTTAAACTGTTACGCGCATGGCCATGGGTAAAATCCTTAAGTTCCCTCACAAGTACTTAAATTGAAAATAAAAATAAAATACAGGCTCTGTATGGTTAAGGGGCATGCCATAAGTGAGCAATGTCTGAACTGTAACATAGGAATATCAAATATCAAACATTCATGACAAATAAACACAGACTAAACTCCCAAACTTTCTGAAGCCTGTCCTCACCTGAAAATTGTCTCCTCTTATTTTGTCACTGTCTGGCTCCTTATGCCAATAAAGTATTAGAGGGTTGCCCCATAGTTTATGTGCTCTCTTCAGCTTAGGCATATTTTTCTTCAGCAGTAATTTTACAAGAAGCTTCTGCTTACTCACTGATGAAAATTTATTAATTGTAACAGTGTATTTAAACTGTATAACCCATTTTAATCAGTCGGGTTTAAAAACCCTTTAACTTACAGGAGCCTCTGAGAATTTGCTATGGCCCACCAGAGTTAGCCAGGCCATCATTTCAGAGCCACCAAATTTAGCTGATCCTCTTGCCCCTTCCCCTCTACAACTCTGCAAAGAAGTGGTGTTTGCAGGAAGGCACCACATATGCTATGGCAGTGTATTTAATATACAGTCACAGAGCTGGGCATGATCTGTGTTAATGGGATTGTGCAAGCTAATGGGAGAGACTGACCCCTTTATGCGTCAGTCCTAGGCATCAGCATTAGATCTATGTACCTGGGAAAGCAGCTTCTCCCAGCGCTAGACTAGCACTAACATTACTCCCTGGGCCCTTTGCTGTACGTGATTAAGTTTTCTCATTAAGCACTGAAGCTGTTTTCTAGTCCTTAAGCTACAAGTCTCATATTCCACCACTATATTTGGCATCTCCCTGTGACCCAGCAAAGTCAGCTTTGCTCCAGGGGCAAGACTGCAAAACCCATTTTGGACAATTTGGCTGAAAATACTGAAATTGCCTGCCATGTGACAACAGTCAACCTGCCAGCATAGGAATCTGTCTTTGCATGGCCAGAAAATATTTCTGTGGGTGAGAGCCTGTATTTCACATTTCATTATCTTTATCCCTAAGTTAAGGTTCTCTTAGCTTGTTGCAAGGTACTCTTTTGAAATTGTGATACTAATCTACAGCAGCAGATCCCAGATTGTTGTCCCTGATCCACCTTGGTCACTGAGGCCCCAGTAAATTAGCTGTGAAACCTCACCTGCCTTGCCAGTGCCTCCAGTTAAAACCTCAGTGTGTTCAGGTAAGGAGAGCCTTTGCTTCATGTTCTTGACACATGGAGTAACCTTTCTGTGGAGGAAAAAAGCACCAAGCAGCTGTTTGGCAATGTGTGTTTGCAACTTGATCTTATTATTTATAAACTAGGGCTTAACCTTTTAAAATATTTATTATTATTATGTCTCAGCAGTAAAATAGCATCAAAGTTCTTGCAGATGTATTTTTTCTTTGCATTTGGGTTTACCTCTCACTGCTTTAAAGAAAACTTGCTTATATGTGCTGTTCCAAGGTGTCATTTGTCTCAAAACAGCCAAACTCTGAAACATGAACTGGATTCTTTTCTGGCTTGTGCTTTTAGTGAAAAAAAAAAAAAAAAAAAAAAAAAAAAAAAAAAAAAAAAAAAAAAAAAAAAAAAAGTTTATCAGTGGCCTATCTTCAGAGAAAGCCTTGTAGGGACTGGCTCCAGATAATGGTATCACTTACACCTGTGCAATTGATCATATCAGAACTCCTTTCAGGCAACTCTGAATATCATATGAGATCTATGAGTTGTGACTGGAAGCAATGCTTGGACCATGAAACACTATGTGTGTAAGGAGAATGTAGGTTCATCATCAAATCCCAAACTGAGGTCACAGGGACTGACAGTAAATGGAGGAAAAAAAAAAAAAAAACACAACAACTTTTATTTGAAACAGAGAGGAAACCTCTCAGGAGTCACTAAGGCACAGGCAAAGGAACTGTCCTGCTTAGAGTAGGACTGTAATTTAAGTCCTGAAGAGCTACTTTTGGCTCTCCTTTAGCAAGATTACAAAGTAACTTATTAGAAACACAATGTATTGTAAGGCAGTTCTTAGAAGCCTCTGGATGGCCAAGCCTTCAAGGGTTTGTTACATGGTACACCAACCAAATGTACAAAGAAATAAAATAATGATTGTGGAGAAAGATATATACTAGTAAACTCTCTGAAATCAGTTCCAATTCCCAGTTCTGTCTTTCACCTGTTTTAGACAAAATTGGCTGTTAACCACAAGAGCGATGTACCTTGATCAAAATTAAACTCTGATTTTTGGTATGTGTCCTGTCGTACATCCATATCAACCCTTTAAGGCCCTTGGTATTGGACCTGACTTCTCCTGTCCAGTGACCAGACAAACAGCAGCAGTAACTAACAACAGCAAACAAAGAGTTTCTATATTCCTGATAAACAAGTGAAACATAAACAGAGGAACTGAGACTGATACTGTATACCTTCTCAGCCGGAAGCACAGATTAGGCTGGGCAGCTGATGCAGCACAGGATGCACAGGTATGTTTTACTTGCAGAAAGACAACACACAAGCTTGGAACAAAATCATCACTGCTGCAGGTTATTGTGTCTGTGACATATTGCAGCCCACAGGGCACAGACTGTGTGTTTCCCTCTTGTCACTTGTAAAAGTTCCTGTTGCATTTTCTGCCGAGGACTTCTGGTTCCTACGGCTTCCCTTTTCCTTGTGGAAATAGCAGTGCAGTGGGAACAGTGTGGTTGGAGGTTGCTGTGGGTTCCCTGGGGAAGGGTGGCTGGGAGGGAAGGGGCAGCTTGTCCCCAGCAGCCTTGCTCCCCTCTGGAAGTGGCTCCTCAGGCCTCGCTGTGTTTCCCTACTCCAGCCTGTGATAATGCTGGAGCTAAACAAGGCTGTGAAGCGTGGCAAGGATGTCCTACAGCAGTTGTGTCTCCTGTGATGCCACTGGGCCAAGTCATCAACATATTAGAGGAAAATAATGTTTATTCTTAATAAAAGCCTGATTGCATTTTAATTTGACTTAATTGTGTTTACATTGAAAGACACTGGATGTTCCCTTGCTTTGTCCACAGCAACAAGTTTGAGATGAGACAGTAAGTTACATTAAGACCGTTCCTGTTCAAAAATTCAGTGCCTTCCCCAAGAACAATACCACATGTCTGCCATGACAGGGGCAAAACAGAAAGGTTTCTAACAGAAAAGGGTAACAGGAAAATTATCAACAAAGGGACAACTGAAAGAAGTGGACATAAAGTTTGGATATAATAATATGGAAGGTCTGGTATACCCTTCTGAATGAAATTTCAATAAAAGAAATTTGGAAACAACCCTAATTCTAATCCTCTGTTTTATGAACATAGATGTCACTGCTGTATTGCTGTAGCATTCTGAATCATCAGAATGCTCCTATAGTTGTCAGCTTAACAAGTCTCTTCATCCATTCATCCTTCTACTATGCCTCTCCCACAACCAACTTGCCCTTTGAACTTCACTGCCAGCTTAACCTGATGAAAACAGGCTTGAGTTCTTGGAGAATTCAGAGCAGAACTGTCTTCTTGGTGCTTTTATATACTATTTGGCAAAGAAGCCCAATGAAGAATTGGAGCCCTAATAGTACTCAGAAAACAGGCAGAACAACCTTTCCTTTCTTCCATATAGGTTCATCAGCTTTCTGCAGCCTTTTGTTTCCACCACAACTCACCTGCGTGACAAACATTCTCTGCAGAGGTTGGAAGTGAAGACTTTTACATACAAGTATAACGTCACAGTGCTGCTCAGAAAAGGAAAGTAAATACACTAAAGATCCTCTGGTCTTCCCCACCCCCAAACAGCCCTGTGTAACTGATGCTGAGCAGTGCTTCAGAACAGAGAGCTGCCCCAAGGAGCAGACAGCAACACGGTATTACCTGGCTGGCTTGTACTGTACAAACAAAGCTCACAGGGTGTAATGGCACCTGAGGGGTCCAGGGGCCTCTTGAACTGTTAGAGTCCCTTCTGGGAGGGGCCAGGAAAGAGGAGCCTTGTGCTGTCAACCAGTCCCTTCCGCAGGAACTATACTACCCAGGGCACTGAGAGGCCTTTTGCAATCTTTAAGTCTTTGCACTCTCACTTGATAACAACTCCTATTAGCATCTGTTTATCCAGTTCTTTCACTGCCTATCTGTTTCCCACACTGACAGGTGATAACCCAAATTCCTCATTCTCACTCATCTCTGGTCCGAGGTTGCTTCCCTGTGAAGTGACGCATTTCTCCTGATAGTCCTTAGTCTCAGTACTGGGGAAGATCTCCATCACTGATTCACTACAGAATTAATTAGGGAGCCCCTGGTGGTCTAGAGGGTAAAGGCGCTGCACTGTCACTGCAGAGACCCGAGTTCGATTCCCGGTTAGGACACTCCCCAGGCACATGGAGCTCGTTAGCCCTGTAAGGCAATCCATCTACGTCCTGAGGACCTCGCTGCCACTGTCCAAGCGTGCTTGGCCCCAGCAGATGAACCTCAGGATTAAAGGGTGGGCTCAGTTCCGCGCACACTGTGTCTCACCTAAAAAATCCAATGCGCAGGCTGGAAGGTGGAAAGACCTTCCCCGGTTCTTCATTTGCGAAGACTGGCCATTACATTACATTACAGAATTAATTAATCCTCTAGAGTTCAAGTAGGGTCAGAAGATGCCTTTTGGACATCAGGTTTGCCTGCTGAGGTGAACAACTGAATCCATCTCAAGGTGAACACTCCAGTTCCGCTTGCACAGATCTGATTCCCCCTGCAACCTCCCTCGGTGATCTGCGCTGCATCTTATCCAGAGAAGCAAAACAAAGGGAACAGAAAACAACAGGAAGACTCTGCAGAAACTGCCTGCAGAGCCAGTACTGCCCAGAGGTAAACTCTGGAGAAACAGGCACTGCTAGTCTCTGAAAGTCCCATGGCAGGATCTGCACCAACAAAGCTGACATCCAGAGGAAGGTTCTGAAGGGTGAGGAGGTGGGAAGTGAGGCCAAATCTTTCCAAGATGCTTGTCAACATGTACAGAAAGTTACTTACTGGAATATTCAAAAGCCCTTAGTTGTATAGGTTCTGTAAGTGTGCTCTGATACCTGGGCACTGCAGCAGGTACCAAACACTATGGCTGTTAGAATGAGCACTATCAATATGTGAAAGCAGGGTCAAAATTCCAAAAGCCCATGTGAAAAAACACCAAGGTAAAAATACATTTTTTTTTTATTTCTACCAGACAGCTCTGTAAATTCAGGAATAAGTTTTTGAAGGAAGATCCAGAAATAAATACATACCTTTAATAACTGCATGGGGTGTAACGGGAAGATTAACAAATACTTATATATAATTTTAGTTACTATATCCAAAGGATGATGCAGAGCAATCATTTGTTTTTATGCTGCTATTAAGGTTGCTGTCCTGCATGGGCAGAACCAAGCAGCCAAACCATTCCCCTTGTCCCAGTCATGTTGAAGTGGTAGGTTTCTACAAACACACTGTTATGTTTAGTTATGCCTGCTGTAGCCTCATCAAACATTAGTGCTCACCATTTCAGCTGCTTCCACTGACAAAGACTTTGAGCTGTTTAATGCACCTGATGCTGATCATTCCTGCCCGGAGTCATGGAGAAATGCATTCACTAGTCACTGCTTTATTAACTCCTGGGGCATTTTGCTAGAGGCATTCAATGGGCAGAACATCTTTCTTTTTGAGATTAGAAATGATGTGAAATACTTAGGAGTTATTAACTTTTTAGCTTTAAATCCGTTTGCTTTGACTTTCTAGAGATTTGCTTCAGGGTTGGAGAAGAATGTTTCCAGGTGAGCCTGATTTGGTTCAGCTAGTTGAGACAGATGCAGCTCATTTGGGGGTGGGAGGGAGAATGGTGAGGGGAGGATAAAAGGCTTTGGAAGGCACTGTAGAGTCCTTTCTGTGGGGGAAATTTTCTAGTCTTCTGTCTTGGCTCCTGGTTTTTTCCATCTTATTATGCCATCACCTATTCCTCTTAATTGTTTTCTATCTTTTGAGTATTCCCCATCTGCAGATTTGCGTCCCTGCAGCAGCCCTTTAGTTATCCCTGGCAAAGACAGCAAAAGCTTTCTGGGGGGAACTCCTTCCGTCAGGACTCGCCGCTTGCCTCCCCGCCTGGCCTGGTGCTCCATTGACTGGGAGCAGCTCTGCCTCCTGCAGCCCATAGGCTCTGGGGGCTTTGGTTCTGTCTACAAAGCCACCTACCATGGTACAACTGTGGCTGTGAAGCAGGTGAAGAAAAGCAGCAAAAACCGGTTGGCATCGCGACAGAGCTTCTGGGCTGAGTTGAACGTAGCCTGGCTACAGCATGAGAACGTGGTACGTGTGGTGGCTGCCAGCACGTGTGCCCCGGCCAGCGAGAACAGCCTGGGCACCATCATCATGGAGTATGTGGGCAGCATCACCCTGCACCATGTGATTTATGGCACTGGTGATGCGTGGAGACAGGGTGAAGATGACGAAGGAGGATGTGGAAGGAAGGCTCTGATCATGGAAGAGACTGTGTGCTATTCCTGTGACATCATGACTGGCTTAGCCTTTCTCCACTCACAGGACATTGTGCACTTGGACCTGAAGCCTGCGAACATCTTCATCACTGAGCAGGGAGTGTGCAAGATTGGAGACTTTGGGTGCTCCCAGAAACTGGAGGAGGGCTTGTCTCACAGCTCCCATGTTTGCCAGCAAGGGGGCACGTACACACACCGTGCCCCTGAGCTCCTCAAGGGGGAGAGGGTCACTGCCAAAGCAGACATCTACTCGTTTGCCATCACCCTCTGGCAAATCATCATGCGGGAGCAGCCCTACCTGGGAGAGCGGCAGCACGTGCTCTATGCTGTGGTAGCCTACAACTTACGCCCTTCGCTGGCTGCTGCTGTTTTCCACGAGTCACCACAGGGCCAGAGACTCCAGAGTATTATTAGCTGCTGCTGGAAGGCAAACGTAGAGGAGCGCCTGAGTGCAGCCCAGCTGCTTCCCAGGCTCAGGGCCCTCAAACAGAGCCTCTAGGAAAACTCTGGACACTTTAAATTTGTTTTGTCAAGTTTTCTTTTCCTTAACCCTTCCTCTGAACATAATTAATTTAGCCCCTGTGTGTTCTAAAGGTTTTGTTGCTGTTTTTTTTTTTTTGAAAAAAAAAAAAAAAGGAAAAAACCAAACTGTTTTGATATCAGAAGACTGTAAATAAAGAGATTTAATAAAACTGTGGGATTTTACCTTTAGAGGGGATAGATGCAAGGATCAAGACACTGGCAGATAAAACTTCTTCCAGCTGATCTGTTGTGTGCTCTCTTGCTCAGGGAGAAACTGGGGAATGTGATGTGCAAAAAAATAGTTGGTTTTAAGTAAGTGAAGTACAAAAAAAGGGGCTGAGGAGCTGCTTTTGCAAGATTCTTTATACATAATACCTTTTGGTATTTTCAAAATGTCAGATATGAGTAGTTCTTTCACTAGCTAAGGTTGTGCATTTGAGCTTTTCCTCTCCATTTACCAAGGAATGAGTATGTATCGCAAATCAATGAACGCAGAAAAATAAATATGGAGTGTCAGTGGGTTTTTTTTCCCTTGTTCTTGGATGTACTTAATTCCAGTAAGTATGCTGCTTTTGATAAGGAAAATGTTAACTGCCCATATACTTCTTGAAATAAGGAAACTTTTTGCCAGTCTAAGGCTATTAAGAGTAAGAAGATACATTAACAACCTGCACTTTTATAAGACCTCCCTGCTACGAGGGAGGCGTTAATTGCAACTTGCTAGTTGGGACACTGTAAACTTTAATATTTGAAGCATTATAAGAGCATCTTGTGCAGAGTAGAAAGCTAACAGGTTTTTGAGGTACGGGGGAGTTAGAAAAATAAAAAAAAGAGGGGGAAAAGATTAATGGTAAAGGGAGGACTATTTGTGCTTCATAATGCATGGGTCAGTATTAGACAAGATACTGGAAGTACTGAAAAGGAAGTTTGCTTAAAGCAGTAATAATGATACTCTGCTAGTACTCAAAGTGTTTGCTATTGAACTATTCTCTGCACTGCTTATGTCTTATCTACTATCTTTCCTAATCTGGCTGTAATGTGTCTGGGAAAGGAAGTGCTGTAGGCAATGCAGATGACAAAAAGCTCTGATCCATGATTTATCAGAACTGATAATTGTACATCTGAGCCCTTATCAGAGGCAAACTGCTGTAGCTGATATTTGCCATTCTGCTCAAAGACTCTGCTTCGTTTTAAGACAGGAGAAAGAGTGATGTTTCAGTCAAATTGTTTTTCTTCTTTACCCTTCCTCCCCTTTGCTTCCATTCTGGAAAAAAAATCCCAAAGGAATTGAGCCAGTTTCCTGATTTCTGACACACATCTGTTCTTAGCCCCGTGAAATCCTGGAAATGAGCAACTATGTGAATTTGAGATGATTCTGTAGGTCTTTATGGTATTTGGGTTGGTAATTGAAATTAATGGTTTATAAAGCATATCTAAGCTTAACTATTTCTTGGTCTTCCATCCCCGTTGAGTGGAACTGTAAAATGCTGGCTGGAATCAAAAAACCTAAGGTGAATCCTGGAAAATATTTTCCATGTTTTCTCTGTCAAAATAATTATGCTACAGAACCAGAACTTTTTTTGTGTGTGTTGCATAACTTATTTTAATAAAGAATTTATCTTAAAGTTATCATAATAAGTCAGTTACCTTTTGAAATGATTAGCTGAGGGCATCTAGAGATAAAATATTAGATAAAGCCATTGACATGCCTGATCTTAACATTAAGCCTTACATAAAAGTGCTTCTCCAGTTTTCAAAAGTATATAATAAAAAATGGAGTTGAAGTTTGTTAGGAGTTCCTAGATGCTTATGTGTTATATTTATTTTGCCAACCTAGGTAACTTGTTCCTTATACTGCTAGAAAACTGCTATTTTTTCTTTAATGATCCTTCAGCATCAACAAGTGCTACTTGAGTCTCTGTGAAAAATCAAGCACCCTTCAACTTCTCTGTTGTACTTGACAGAATGATACTGGATGTTCAAGACCTACTCTTGAAGTATAATCAGCTCTGCAGGTGTCTCTGTCAATTTTTCAGGATTCTTTTCTGATAGCGAGAGAGAGAGAACTCTGCACAGCATTCAAGATATAGGCACATCATACTCTGCTGTAATAATGGTGGTCTCTAGTAACTTCTAAGGTTTGATTTGTTTTGAGGGTTTTTTGATTGCTATTGAGCTCTGAGTTAATACTAATCAAGAAACATCTCAACCCTAATAGCTCAGAGTCCCTGGTTCTATGTGATGGGGATAATTTTACCTTTTGCTTCGCTTTATATGCATATACCTTGAATTTTTTTCTGCCAGTTTGTAGTTGGCCCTTGCAATTAATGTCTGAAATAACT
>NW_020955457.1:717244-719540 GCF_003031625.1 Empidonax traillii | reverse complement strand
GATTGCTATTGAGCTCTGAGTTAATACTAATCAAGAAACATCTCAACCCTAATAGCTCAGAGTCCCTGGTTCTATGTGATGGGGATAATTTTACCTTTTGCTTCGCTTTATATGCATATACCTTGAATTTTTTTCTGCCAGTTTGTAGTTGGCCCTTGCAATTAATGTCTGAAATAACTCCACCATCAAGAAATTTATCTTATGGCTCACTCTTTTGCATGTCATTTATGGACATGCTGGGCAGCACAGGATCCCCTGAAATACCAGTGGGCACTTTCTCTAGCTGAGAGAACTGACTTCTTACCCCTTGTGCCTATCATTTGGTGTATCCAGCGCAGGATTTTCTCTCCTAAATGTGGCTGCTTAATACCTTTCAAAAGCTTGCAGGGAAGGATTTTTCAAATACCTTTGGAAACCCTAAGGGAACATATCAATCAGTGCTTTATCTGCATGCTGTCAGTGCTCCTAAAGAATTCTAATACAATCCAACACAATCGTGAAGTGCAGCTCCTTCCAACGAAAGCAATATTGGCTCCTTCTAAAAAAATCATGTCTATGTGTTTGTTATTTCCTTTAATAGAGAATCTGCTAATGTATCTTGTACAGATATCAATCATGTAATCAGAAAGCTTACTTTTTAAAAACTTCCTTTGGATATGATCCTGAAGAGGAGGGGCCAAGGACACCTGGTTGATTTCCAAGGATTGCCTTCTACAAGCTCAAGATTCAGCCCCCATAAGCAGGAAATCAGGCAAAGGTGGCAGGACGCCCCCAGGGATAAACAAGGAGCTCCTGATTAAACTCAAATGTAAATAATAAATATGCAAGAGTTAAGAGACCAGTGGGGAGTCCAAAGCAAGGAAAACTTACTGTTGGTAAAGAAGGATGTGGTTAGGGAACGTTTAAACAAGACTTACAGAAGTTCAGAGGACCTGATGGGATGCACTCACAAATGCTGATAGAGTTTGCCAATGTCATTGTGGGGCAACTCTTGACTATCTTTGAAAGGTCATGTGGTCAGGAGAGATTCCTGAGGTCTGGAAGACAACAAATCTAACTCATGTCTGCAAGATGGCCAAAAAGGAGGATGTGGAAAATTACATGCCAGTCAGCCTCACCTAAATCCCTAGGAAACTGGTGGAACAAACCGTTCTGGAAATCACTGGCAAATAAATGAGGGACAAAAAGGTGTTTGGAGGATGATAGGGGATTTGTGAAGAGGAAATCATGCTTGATCAACCTAGTAGCCTTCTGCAATGAGATTACTGGCTGCTGCAGAACAGTGGTTGTTGCTTATCTTGACTTCAGTGAGGTTTTTGGGCCTGTTTCCCATTACATTCTCATAAAGAAACCAATAAAGCACTGACTAGATAGTGGAAACTGAAAATTAGCTGAGTTGCTGGGCTCAGAGAGTTGTGATTAATGGCATTAAGTCCAGTGGGAGACCAGTCACTAGTAGTGCATCCCAGAGATCAATACTGGACACAGTGCAGGTTAACACCTCTATTGAAGCCCTGGATGATGGGATGGTGCACCCTCTGCAAGTTTGCAGTTGATACAGAATTGGATGGGAGCAGTCAATACCTTGGATGGTTGTGCTGGTGTTCAGAGAGATCTTATCAAGCTGGAGAAATCCGCTGATGGGAACCGATGCAGGAGGCTGGGAACAAACCGCTTGGAAAGAGGCTTTGCATGGACCTGGAGCTGCTGGCAGACACCAGGCTGAACCTGAGCAAGCAATGCGCCCTTGTGGCAAAGGCGGCAACAGCATCTGTGGTGCACTCCAAAGGGTGTTGCCAGCTCCTCCGAAACACTGCTAGAAGAGGTTATTCCCTGCTGCTCACTCAGCCCTGGTGAGACACGTCTGGAGTTCTCTGGTCAGCCCAGGACTCTGCCAGAACAAGAAAGTCATAGATGTGCTCGACCAGGAGTGCAGCATAGGGCCATTAAATTGATTACAGGAATTTTATCTTCTGTATTAATCTTCATGCTCTTATTAGTGTCTTTGGTTCCCAAATAGAAATATCAACAGACATTTCAAAATAGGTTTTTAAAAAAGCAAGCATAAGCTACAATTCTGATGCTACTCTCTTTATTTGGAGGTGGGGTGAAGTATTCCAGGTAAACATATTTGATAATTAAGTGGGGAACCTCTATCTGTTCCTCTTTCCTTCTGGCTTGCCATCATCCAGAAGCTTCTGTAACCCTGGTCCTGGCTTGTTCTGTTGTTTGCTCCTTTTTCCTTGGAGGCTTTTTTTTTTTTTTTTTTTTTTTTTTTTTTTTTTTTTTTTTTTTT
>NW_020955457.1:695870-716858 GCF_003031625.1 Empidonax traillii | reverse complement strand
TTTTTTTTTTTTTTTTTTTTTTTTTTTTTTTTTTTTTTTTTTTTTTTTTTTTTTTTAGTGTTATGCTTTATGTCAACCCAGAAAGAAAGCGGTAACAACATCACTATCTTCAAGTAATAAAAATACTATATTACTTGGAGGTGGGCATATCCTCAATACAGAATTAGGATGGGAAGCATGAAAATGTAAGTGTGAAGATGTTTGGGTTGCTTCTGAATTCTGTGGTAAGACATACCACAGCAAAGAAAACAAAGACTGTTTTACACAATATAACACAAATATTTGTACATTCAATGGGAGTCAAGTGGATGCTTATTATTTGACTTGTATATCCACTTTTGCAGCATTAGCATTTGTGTTCATGAATTCATCCACTAGAACAAAGATGAAAATCGGGACAGAAAATGAACGGTTATTTTTAAAATTAACTGTATGTGGAAAATTTTACGTATACTTTATTTTAGCCATTTATCTGCTGCAAATACCTTCATGAAGCACTCAAAGAGCCTCTTTCTATGCTTCAGTTAACCCAGCTGCCAAATATTTGTCTGCCTGTCAAATGAAAAGCCTTAAAACCAGTTAAAGAAGGAAAATGGAACAAAAAAGTCTACTGGCATCTATCCCAGTCTGCCATCAGCTAAGGATGCCATGGGACAGTCTGACAGTAGAGGAACCACCATCCGCCCCTGGACTTCTCCAAGCGTGAGGCTGAGTTTTGCTCTCAACCCAGCCTGAGGTTCAATAGCCCAAGTGTTCAGCAGAGCAGGGAGGTGATTGCATTTGCCTTTGCAGGGCACCTGGGATAATAGGGTAATTCATAACTTAATAAATATTCTACTGCACATGTGCCAGGCTACAAAGAGCAAAGTAGGCTGCAAATTGGAAACGTAAATGTCTAGCTCTTTTCAAGTTACTCCCCCCACAAGGGTGGAAGGAAAATCAGTTTTATTTTCAAGACATGTATTTTTCTCAACCACTTACTATGAAAATAGGGAAAGGATTTTGATTCAGATATGGCACAAATGAAGCTGGTCCCAGAGACAAGTAAAGAAAGTTGCACCTGAACAGAGATTGTAAAAAAGATAAATGTAAATAAGGGAACTGATAGGCTGGGGAAGCTAGATTTTTTTTTTTTTAATAGTAGTTAAGACTATATATGATATAATACAGGAAGTTTAGGGAGATATCATATACTTTTTCCACATGTCACCCAGATTTCTCTGTTAAGAAAGTGACAGAACTCCCGACCTCCCTTAAAGTAATCAGTTCTTGTATAGTTTTTGAGACTGAAATGATTGCTAGTAGATGTTTTCTGATTTAAAGGAGAAAAGGATATTCTTAAAGTTTAATTATTCATTTCTGCCAAAAGCTGACTTTCAGAGGAAATAAATGTTAGGTTTTTAAAAAATGTTTTCATGCTTGCATAGTTTGTTTAAAAAGTTGTATACTGAATTGCAAACAGCATTTGAAAAAATGTCCTGATCATAAAAATTAGCACTACCTGACTGATTACAGAAAAAGGGCCATTTGCATAGGGCAACAAGGGAGGTGGCTGGAGAAGGAGTAAAGGCAGAAACTAGGAGAGGGGAGACACCCCAAACCTATTTGCTACAAGCCTGTGAGTCAGTAAAGCTCTCACTGAAGAATAACTTTATTCTGGTATGTAACATTCCCTGTTGTATGCTTGAGATACCTGCCCGCTGAACTGTCAGAACACTGTATGACTTAAAAAACTAAGGTCTTGAACTGCTGCTTAAAATTAGACAAGAGTGGTCACCCATTACCACCAGATCATAGCAGTCTCATTTAGTTAAAAGAAGCATAACCTTCCACTCTCAGCCTCAGCCCTCCAAAAACCCAAGTGCTCTTGAAAAACTGTCTAATTTTTAAATGTCCTGCAAACCATTACCAGTCCCCAAACTGCCTGAGAGTGCTATATTTTAATAGCATCAATTATTTAGCAAAGTAGATTTTTTCACTGGAAAAGAAATTTCCTTTATACGCAGAAGATTTTAAGAGTAGAAAGCTACACTTCCTTTATCAAAGGTGTATTGTTGGTTTGGTTTTGGTTTGGTTGTTTGTTTTTAAGAAAGATGAGAATCAATCCCTAGGTATTAGCATAAGCATTTGTGCCTGCAAGAACAAAGTTATTGGCTCTGCCTCACACCAGGAATAAGAGCATATGAGAATCAGTTGTTCCTCTGAATACAGGACTCCCAAAAAGGAAATATACCTGTTCTGATGTGGTAAGGGGCTATTGATAGGATCAAGTACCTGCTGGGTGCTCTCAGAAACATCTTCCAACAGTCATCCATAATGAAAGAATATTTTTTAACATGAGTGTTTTATATTTAAAAGAAAAAGCATGAAGCCATAATACTGAAAAAATTCAAAGTATTGATATTTCTGGAATTTTTTCAAGGGGCATAGCTACCATACTCAAACCCACATTCTGTGTATATCACGATACTTAATTTTATTTGCCTAAAAATGGAATGCTTGAACATAACCCTCTTAAATGCTAATACTATTTTTTTCCTTGGTTTTAAACCCGTGGACAGTACTGGTTCCCTTGATCCACGTGTGGAAAACTGGTTGCTAGGGGGTTTTCACTGTGCACGGAGGCAGGAGTGTTGGAAGAGCAATTGTGTGCATTTACATATAATTGCTGTTACATCATTTAAGTGATTGTGGCAGGGGAAAAAGATAATTTCCAAAACTTATTCCACATTTACAACGATGTTTCATAATCTGGTGTGAAAGAACATGTACAAGCCCAGTTTTCATTACAAGTAGGAACTTCTGACATACATTTAGGTGAAAGACAAGTTTAATAGACTTGCTGTACTGTCCTAGTAAGCTGTTCTCTTACAGAAAACTTCTGGGTCTTCCATGAGATGACATTACAGACTCTACTGCTGTTGCTCCTGCCCCCCTATCACAACCTCAGAACTCCTATGCAGTAAGCCACAGCTGCCACTTTGCCACGTTAGCCTTTTAGAGAAGTTAGCAATCCCTTTGAAACCAAAACTTCTTCATGTCTGATGCCTCTTGGATCACTTTCATGTTACACTGTGGATCTCACCAGCTGTTCTGAGCAATCACAGTGTAACAATTTCCTCAGAGGCTAACTCCTGTTTCTAAAGCACATCTTTAACACCACAGTATCTCCTTTAGTTCCAGGTCCTAAGTTCCACATTGTTATTCCTGTTTCTGTCAGGCTTTGAGTAATTTAACTTGTCTAGGTCAGAGAAGGTCAGATCACAACAGAAGCATTACTGAATTGGCTTTAATCTTTCTTTACTGATGCCAGGGTTGGGAAGGGCACCTTTTCACAAGTCCCACAAAAGTCCAACACCTGGATGTAATCTAGATAAAACCGTTAGTTGCAACTAATATCTTGCTCTAATTGTACTGTAACATGAAGATGGCGATCAACTCTAAATCTCAACATCATCTGTGGCGAGCATTTGCTAAATTTTGTGCTTGCAAACTTTCATCATCTAAAAACCAGTTAGATCAGGAAACAGACACTAATCTTAAAGAGATGAGGAAAAACTTCTCAGGAACAAAAAACCTAAACATGATGCAGTGATGCATTCCATATCAAGAGGAATTTCTCCTCTAGTCATAAGGCAGTGTGAGGTCAGGACCATTCCTCAAATTATCCCTGCTCCATGATAGAGAAGCAGCAGAAGCACCATGAAACAATTCCCTACCACTCTGTCTCGCCAAAGAATTAGATTAGATTAAATTGGTCTTTGGATGCAAAAAGCGTGATCAGTGACTTTATGACTGGGCTCTAAGAAAGTAGACAGGGGGCACGGGCAAACATATATGTGGGCTACATATATTGGTAAACAGAATTGCTGCAAAGTTACACAATATTTTCTTCCTCAAGGACAAACATCCAAGCACGCTAATATCCAGAGGCTGGCAGCTTCCTATAAAGTCTTTGCAGGAGGCAGACATAAGGAAAAAAGACAACTCCAAAGTTTTTACTAGTTCAGTACTGTGAGAGTTTGTATGCACCAGCATACACCACTAGTTCCTAAACACTACGAGTACAAAGCATCCATGAAGAAGCCAGTGAGGTAAGAGTAGGAAACAAACCTGTGTCCTGGAAGCCATTTCCAATTCTGTTGTTAACACAGCTTGCTATGTTCAACAAGTCCCACAGATATTATCTGAGTAGCAGCAAGTCTTCAACCTGTTCTACAAACAATTGCAGTCTTCCTGAACTGTCTATTTTTTCAAAGTAAAAGAGATTACAACAAACAGTGCCAAGCAGTGCTGCCTCAAGTGGACAAATCTGGACCGGAGAGGACTGTATAGTTTAGAGTTCATTTCTTGTACTTTGTTAAATTTTCAACACATGAAGTCTTCTGAAGTGATTTCCGAAATGAAAACTGGATGCAAAAACACAGTTCTGTTTGCGTGTCCACTGGTTTTGCTTTCACTGGGCTGATGCTGGGGATTTTTTGCACAGGAATTGCATGTCCCCCTTTTGGTAACCTGGCCTAGATAACAACAGATGATATGGTAGGAATGCAAGTGTAAATAGTGTGTGTGAACAGAGTACCCAAAATTGGCATGTTTTGAGAGGATGTTTGCCCAAAACCTGATAACACTAAGAGGAAATTAGCAGTAACAAAGCTTGCTTAAGACAATGAGCACCCAGATTAAACAATAACTAGAGAAGTAGATAGCTGAGAGCCTTTTGAGAGAAGAAGAAGGGAAAAAAAAAAAAAAGAAAAAAGCAAAAGTTAGCTTGAAAAGCAGCACAAGAATCTGTGGTTATTGGCAGAAACCTTGGGGTGGGAGAGCAGTACCAGAGCAGCAGGTGTTAACACTTCTAAGATCCTCCCCATGGAGGATACGGTATCTGCCACACCACTCCCAGTACAGGCTGGGGGGCTGACAGGATGAGGTAGAGCAGTGGGAACTCACCTCTCAGGAGTGCACATGGGAACTCATAGAGTACACTTTTGCTGACATGTGGATTAGCTGCACAGGCTCCCCAGAGTGGGAGTGGGCGTTTGTAACCCACACTTCTTGCAAGAGAGTGGAAGTACATATAGAAATGTGTGCATATGTAAGTGGGATCAATTGTAGAAGGATATGTAAGAAATTTGTAGGTGTTTACTAACAGTTTGTAAGCCTCTAGTAATGTGATTTCTGTTGTATGGCTGATACTGATCCAGCATGTATAGTTCACTGATGACCAGCAAATTACATGTTGCTAATCAATAAACCACCTTGGTTGCTGTCACAAGACTATGTGAGTTGCACAGTTATTCTCTGAAAAAAGATTTTTCGTTATTATAAATTTGACAGAAGCATCACATCTGCAGAGCAAGGAGTGGAGAGGAAACAAACATTCTTCCAGACAAGCACAGAAGACATAATTCATCAATTTGGAAAATTAAAAAAAAAAAAAATCTTAAGACTGAACCAGAGCAAGACAAATTCAAATAATTTCCTCCTGAAAGCAGCACAGATGGACAATCCTGTTTCAATCCCAAGGGTTTGAAGACATATTGCAGTGATGTATCACAGATTTGGTGTCACTAGAACGCTGTAGTATATCAGCAGCTATGTATGTTTGCCACTCTGATTTGTGTCAGAAGAACAAGGCAGAACAGGCTGGCAAAGGCGAAGCTTTGCTCTAACCACATCAATGATATTAGAAGCCACATGTATTATCTGTCAGGCAAAAAGTACATATTTAGAAGGAAAGAGCTTGTGGTTGTTCAAGTTGCCCACTTGAAAAAAAAAGACTCCAAAAGATTAATATTTGCAGCAATATTTGTCAGAAGTAAAGAACTCCATTGAAGCATACTTGCTTTTTTCCCCAAGTCATGGACCTAGTTCATGTTTTCCATGCTTACATGAGAAACTTCTAAGGTAAAGAGAGCCTAGTATTTCAAGGGGGCTGCATTTTAATATGCTGAGCTTTATGCCAGAATTGGCACGAAAATTTAGAAAATGTAAAATGGACAGGCTAAGTGCAATATGAGAACTCCAGCTGCAGACTGGTGCTCATGCACTGTGCACTCTGTCCACCTGCTACCTGCAGAGACTACTGCCAATTACCAACCCATCCACACAGATCGATCTTTTAAAAGGGAGTATTTTTAGTTCAGTGGGTTTTCTGAAGTTCCAATAGCTGAGGCATCAGTAGACAAAGCTAATTGCTCAGCAAATAACTTGGAGGAGAGTTCTGTGACATGATACAACTGAGTAACTTAACACAAGATAATCAGCAGATACCTACAATTAAGAGCAAGTGGATGCTGTAGCCTTTCTTAAAAGGTTTGAAAATAGCTCTCCTTGGATTTCTCCTGACTGGTCCAGATATTCCACCATCTACTGATGATTTCCTGAGAAGCCTCAGGTATGATACTGCTTTACAGGTATTTTATGACCAGAAGATCAAACAAAACCCTTAAAAGAGTGTTCAGATATCCCCAAGACCTTGGAAAAGGAAGTGATTTACAAGTGAATAGGAATATTTGGCAATATGTTAATCACTACTGAAAGCAAGGACTAGAGGTATTAAGCTGGCATAACCAAGACAGCTTCCAGGGAGCTGCCCACATCAAATAACCACTACGAAAAATGACAAAGCAGATTTAAGGAAGCTAATTTGAGCCCTGCCAAAACCATTCATGGGCTACCTATGTGAAATAAGTAAAATAAATCTACTCAAAAGAATAAATGGTGTTCACAATCCAAGTGGCAAAGCCTGAGGAATACATCTGTCCTTTGACCCAGCCAAAGATGCACCAGTTCAACATTCACCAGAAGGTAACACAAGCTTTCATTTCACTAAGCTATTACAATACTTTAGAAGATGCTGAGTGACAGGCACACTCTCCCTTGGGTAACTCTTCTGTCACATAGATGGCTGATCCCAGGATCTAGTCTTCTGAAGGACAAACTAGTCAAAAGAAGGGAGAGAAAGAGCCCCAGTAATCTATTGAATCCAAAATAAAAGAAAGTATAATGAATGCACATGGAATGATAATCTGCATGATAAAATTAAATTAGGTATTAAATTGTTTCTGGTACAGATTACTAGGTCATGTTAAAAGCATGTCTTGCTTCTTAATCTTTTATCCTCTTAACTATTTGACATGAGGGAAACACTCCTGGAAGTTTCATCTAAAAAGCACAGGCCAACAGGGTATTATAAGTCACAGAATCACAATCTCATTACTAAAGTTATCATTGGTTGGGGAGAAAAACCTACATTAAAACCAGTATGTAACCAAAGGAAAACCAGGCATAATACAAAATATGAATCAGAAGCTAAGAAAGGCAAAATACTCAGAAGACAAGCAAAAAGTTTTATTTAGAATGGTTATTTACTCATGTGAATAGCATGAAGGAGCACATATTTCAGAGCAAACAGGAAGTTCAGAAAAATTTCTGTTCTACATTTGTGGAGAAAAACAACATATATCAGAAAAGTCTAACAATAGCCATGGAAAGCCTTAAACATAGGAATAGAAGTAAGGCGGTTTTTAAATCAGCAGTTCCATATAGCCTGTATTCAAGAATTTTAGGAGCTGGCAGAGGAGACTTGTGTGCTGTTAATGTGGATTTTCCATAAGCTCTGAGAAATCTGGGGAAGCTCAGGAAAAAAGAAAAATCTCAAAGAAAGCTGAGGTTGTGCCAATACCAGAAAAATAAGTAAGAAAGGAACAAATTCAGGAACTTACGGTCAACCTTGCCTTAATTCCAGAAAAAAAACCCCAAAACAATAAACCAACTTCTTGATCCAGGAAAAAGAAATGAATGAGCAAATTTTACTTAAATTACACAGCTTAAATGCATGGAAAATGTATCTTTTTGGAATGACTTTTTTTTCCTCATGCAATTACAGCGTGCATTTGGTAAATAACAGGAAAGTGTTGATGTAACATATTTGCACTTTGACTTGTTCAGTAGAACACAGGGAAACTGGCACAGCTGTGGACATATAGCTTATAGTAAGCAACTTAAAACTAAAGTTACAGGTCTGTGTCACCAATGAGGACTCAGTCAGACATATTTCTAATTGAATCCCACAGGAATTAGTTCTTGGCAGCAATCTACTCAGTATTTTATCTGGAAATAAAGTTTACTAAGAACATTCATAAAAGCTCTAAGTAAATAGTGTAGCAGGACTGCTGGTTGGGAACCATCCGGATTACTGGAAAATTTAATGTTTCAGCATGATCAGTGTGAGGTCATGTATTTAAGAGTGATGGATATAAAACACTTATAGATGGAAAACTTCCTCAGGAAGTAGATGGAATAGCTGGTAACAGAGTAAACGTGGGTTCCTTATGCATGAGTTCAAAAACAGTATATACATAATTGTTAAATGGCTCAGAAAACAAACCACCAGAACCAAATGCTGTTTTCATTGCAGGGAGGAAGAGACCAGAGAAACGTGACTATCATCAAAACACTTTTCAAGTACTGATCTTCATTGGCAAAAGCTGTCGCTGCATTCCAGAAAGCAGCAACAGGATGACAACTTCTCTATCCATGTTTATTGGAACTGCTTTATCAGAATATAGCCTCAAGTCCTTTCAGAGAAGATATTAGCAAACTAGAGATTTCAAAGAGCAAGTACAAACAATCCAAGTGCAAATAAGCCTAAAAATTGAGCATCACAACAGAGTAGTTGGCATATAAAAGTTACCTCCATCACCTGAGGTTTAAGGACAATACTAAGACCTATAACTCATTTGGTAGGGGAAAAATATATATTAAGAGCAGTGTGATCACTGAAAGTAAGTTCATATTAAAACACCAAGCAAGCTTTTTTCAATAACTGTAGTAATCACTAAGCTTCCAGAGGTGGCAGTAGTTTTGCTAACATTATTCATGTCTGTGATTCCTGGACTAAATCCCAAACTAGAATTAAAGTATTAAAATTAAAAGATAATCACAGTGGCCAGCGACCTTACTGTAGGCCATAATTTCGTAATAACTGTTTCTCCGGTTCACCAGTGATGTAACTAGAAACAGACATGTTTTCAGCAAAACACTTGGTTTGGGACTGACAGTTACCACTGTCCAGGCCAACTCAGTGACCCTTCTCAATAAAAAACATCCCTTTCAACACCCAATCTCAATAAATAATGGAACTTTCACAAATAAAATTCATTTAAGTCTTTAAATGTAAGCACGAATGAAACAAGCACTTTTACTTAAAGCTTCTGCTCTCGCACCTCCACTTTACCGACTCACTGAATCACAGAATCAACTGGGCTGGAAAAGCCCTCCAAGATCACCGACTCCAGCCTATGACCGAACACCATCATGTCAACTAGACCATGGCACTGAGTGCCACGTTCAGTCTCTTCTTAAATACCTCCAGGGACAGTGATGCCGCCACCACCTCCCCGGGCAGTCCATTCCAATGTCTAATCATCCTTTCTATGAAGAAATTCCTGATGTCCGACCTAAACCTCCCCTGGCGCTGCTTAAGATTGTGTCCTCTCGTCCTGTCGCTTTCAGAAATGAACGAAAATAACAAGACCCAAGGGCTCAGCCGGGAGCGGGCTCGCTATCCCCGGAAGCGATAAAGCCTCGCTCATGCGTCAACTCCCGGTGCTCCCCCCAGGAGAACGCCGAGATCCGCTGGAAAAGGCAGGAGAGCAAGATGCTCACGGGGCCCGAGCGGGGAGGGCGCTGTGCCCCGCTGGGGGCGGCCGAGCCCGGTCTTTGGGGCTCGGCAGCCGCCAGGACCCTCTCCCTCTCGACTCGCCATCAGCCGAGACCACGGGGCGACCATTGGCACAGGAAGCCGAGCCGCCCCAGCCTCCCCGCCCCGGCGCTTCCGTGCCCGGCGGGCGGGTGAAAGGTCCTGTGGCGCCCGGATGGAGGCGGTGCCGCTCCCCTATATAAGCGCCCGCCGCCACCGCGCCCGCCTCTCGCCGCGCCGCCGCCTCCTGGCTCACCGCTGTTCGCTGGGCCCCGCGCCGCCCCGAGCCCGGGAATAAGTCGGCCAGGAAGGCTCCGCTGCCGCCATGGTGAGGCGGGGGAGCGCCGGGAACAGGGGGAGCGGGAAGGAGAAGGAGAGGAAGCGGGGCCGCCACGCCGGCAGCGCCGCGGGGCCGCCGCGCCTGTCCAGGCCGAGCCGGCCCTCGGCCCGGGGAAAGGGCGGCCTCGGCACTGCGCGGAGGGGCCCTGGCTGCTGAGGCGGCTCCCAGAGCCCACCCCAGGCCGGCGTGCAGGGAGGGCGGCTTGTGAGCCCGGGAGTGCCTTTCGCGTCGGGAGCGGCACCCTGGGACGCGTCGGGAGCGGGGCTGACACGGCCCCGCGTGTGTGTGTCCTCAGAATCGGCTCATGTTGAGGGGCTGCGCGTCAGTTCATGCAGCAGGTCGTGCCTCTTCGTCAGTGTGTGACAGCCCGTATTTCGGAGTCTGTCAGGTTGGGAAGGGACCACAGTGGGACATCAAGCCCACCCTTCCTGCTTAAGCAGGGTCGTCCTAGAGCACATTGCACAGGTTTGCATCCGACCGGTTGTTGGGTATCTCCAGCGAGGGAGTCTCCACAACCTCTCGGGACAGCCTGTTCCAGTGCACGGTCACCCGCACAGTAAAGAAGTTTCTTCCTCATATTCAGATGGAACTTCCTGTGCATCAGTTTCTGCCCGTTGTCTCTCGTCTTACTGGTTGGCACCACCAAGAAGAGCCTGAGTCCATCCTCTGTGCACCCCCCCTTTAGCCATTCATATCTATAGTTTTATATATATATATTTATATATCATCCATGTTTTTTGAAGACCTTTCTTTCTCCATATTTTTATTTCTATTTTTATCAGCTCACATAGCCTACATTAATGCCCAATTATTTGCAAGCACTTAATTGCATAAGCTTCTCAAATCAGTTTCCTGAGTGGCTGAGTTAGTCTTCCTGGCCAGATGCCCCTTTTTGTTCTTGCAGTGTGAGTTGTTGGCAGTTTTGTTGATCAAGTCTTTGCTACTTAATGGGTGGCGAGGTTAAATGGTAACATACATGGAGCCTCAACTGTATTTATTTTTGAGGACAAGGAGTGTTTGTGCTAGCTGTATATAGGCAAACAAACCATGGAGGGGTGTGCTTGCAGCTTCCCACTGTGAGATGCAGTTAGACACTAAAAAATAGCTTTTCCTCAGAGATACAACTTCGTTCTTTCATTCTCTTCCCACCACCATTCTTCTCTGCCACCATACCCTTCAGATATCTCTTCTACTGAGTAGAACAAGGTAGTCCTGTAGCTTAATTGTTCTTTACACTCTAGAAGTCTGTTCTTAAGAAGAGGCTGTGGATAGTGTTAGTTGGTGTTCACTGGAGTGTCTGATATTTGTAACTTAAATGTTTTAGGCGTTTAAAGATACTGGCAAAGCACCTGTGGAACAAGAGGTAGCAATTCATCGTATTAGAATTACTTTGACAAGTCGCAATGTAAAATCACTGGAGAAGGGTGAGTAGTACTTTTTTGTTTACTTGGGTAGCTTGTCAAGTAATGAATATGCCACGTGATGCATTGCAAAATAAATGTATTGAAACCAGTTGTAATTAAAGATGTTAGCGTTTGCCTGCTTGGTTGCTGTGGCTTAAGCTCACTGAGTCAACCCAAAGTACTTCATACAGTGACAAGTACATTTTGATTTAATTCTTAATGAAAGCTAGTGTTTTGGGGGGTTTTATCCTGCTGAAAACTTATGTCATAATGGCTAATGTAAGAGAGTGCAGCTTCTTCACTTTAGTTCTCATGGGAGATTTTCAAATAGCCATCATTCTTTGAATGTATAAGAACTGAAAGGCACCAGGTTCTTGATATTTTGTCGCTCGAGTTATGAAGAGTTCAGTCTAACATTCTTTTAAGAAATTATTTATTCCTGTTTAGGAACTGGCTTTGCCAGTATTTAGTCATATAACATAAATGTTGTAGAATCACTTTTTGCAGAATCCTCAGGCTTATAACAGCTTAAATACAGATTAAACTTGTAGTAATGGCTTTTGCCTACTGTTGTACCTTATTTTGCTCACCAGGGCATAACACTTCCACTTGTATGTGTTGGCTATGAGGATAATGCTTAAAATGAATGGCAGTGATCACTTAATACGCTATTCTGAGCCAACATCTTGTTTGAAATACTCACTTAAGGAAACAAGTAAGTAAAATAGTCACAAACCTGAGCTATTTTGTCTTTTTTCCAGTCTGTGCTGATCTGATCAGAGGCGCTAAGGAAAAAAACCTTAAGGTGAAGGGACCTGTTCGCATGCCCACCAAGGTACTTTACACTTTTCTTGTCTTTTTTTTCTGCAACTATGCACTTAAAACACTTTTTCAGAAAAAAAAGATGAGATGAAAAGCAGTACTACTAAACAGTGATGACCCAGTGTAAATAGATAATGATTTCACAAGTTGCTTTGATTCTTAAAGGTTTAATGCAAAATATGTTGAATGTGGAGAGGGCTTTATTGTTCAATTTGTTTTCATCATGAGCTTTTTTTTTTTAAATGAAATTAAATATGTAGGGAAGGAGTGCTAACATTAGTAAACTATAACTTAAAAGGTAACTTTCTAAAGTCATAGATACCATACAGTATTTTTAGATGACTTAGGTGATCATATTTACCATCAGATAGGAGAGATTACTCCTCTTTGTGCATCAGCCAAATACTTTGTGTTTGACTTTTCAGACCCTGCGGATCACTACCAGGAAGACACCTTGTGGTGAAGGTTCCAAGACCTGGGATCGTTTCCAAATGCGTATCCATAAGCGGCTCATTGATCTACACAGCCCTTCTGAGATTGTGAAGCAGATCACTTCCATCAGCATTGAACCAGGTGTAGAAGTTGAAGTTACTATTGCCGATGCCTAAATGATCATCGTTGCTGAATAAAATTGATTTACAAATTTTCATCACTGTTTGTTTTCATATGCGTGTTGAAAGGTAGCTCTGTGATGATTTTCACAAAGGACAACAGAGATCATAAAATGCTGTGAGAGGATTGTATGATATTTTAAGAAGAATATGCTATCTGTAAACATCAGGAAAATTAAACTTGGGCATCATGGTTTCATTGGAGGTTGGTGACTGTATGGTCATGCAGCACTTAAATTATTAAAAATATATTTTTCATGAAGGGTTTAACTTTGGCTGAAATCTTAGTCTATACCCTGACAAGAAGTAGCATTAAAATTGATGTTTAGGTAAATTACTAAGTTTTTAATTTTTGGTTCTTGCTGTGCAAGGCAGAACTAACACTAAGATTACTTGGCTTTGTTTTTTTCTGAGCATGTCTCAGTCGAAGGATCCTGAGGATGCTACTCATAAAACTTCATAAAAATTTGTGGTGAATACACTGAGTTTAGCAAGTTCATTCTTTAGACTTGCATGCAGAGTCACGAAACTTAAGCTTTGGAACTCTCTAGTTGTCTTTTCAGGCTTAGATTTCCACAGGTATGATTAATGTTTAAGGTTCATATGTAAAGCAGCAAAACAGCCATTTTCAGTGCTGCTACTTAGGGCTCTCAAGTAAAGGAGGTATGAGTAATTCTTACACCAACAAGGCAAAGAAGGCCCAGAGTTAAATAAAAGAGAACAGTTTCATTTAATCCATTTAAGATAAGGTTGCTGCTTCTGCTTCCAAGCATAGGAAATAACTTGAATTCTAATGAATTTAGTGGAGGTGTGTAGTTTGAGGTCCTGTTTATATTTGCTAAGACGTAAAACAGTGGCCAAAGCTTGAGCTTTCTTACTCAGGGCATTCAAGTCCTTAGATTTCATTAAATGTAAAGCCTTAGAAGGATTCTAACCATATAGTTAGCAGGCTTGAGAGCTTTGGTAATAGGGAGAGGTGAGAAACTGAGTTGACGTGTACAGATTGCATCAAGCCTGCTTCCTTGGGAAACATCCTGAAGAACTGCATGAGCAGAGGGGTGGAAAAACACCCCAAAACAAAACACCTGTGTTTTCCTAAAAGTCCATTTCTGGTAATACGCTACAAATATGAGCTTCCTGACAAACACTTCTAGCTGTAGTTTTAAAATTATTTGTGTTTATATGAAGTGCTCTTTATGGGGATAAATGGGCAAACAAGTAGCAGATGAGACGTGTTACTAGCTGACGCTCAGTCACCTCTGTGTACAATAGCTACTTTCAAACAAGTAGTCTTCCCTCTGCTTAACTCAAGCTCTGTGAAGGTACTGTGGATCTAGGGAAAGCTGGTGTGCTTTAACATCAGTTCTGTCTTTGGTCCTTCCTGTTGGTCAAAACCTTTTGCTATGAAGTAGCTTTCCATTGGTTTACAGCCGGCTCTACCTCTGACTTAGGGGGGGCGTCTTAAACATACCTCAGTGACCTAAAGCCCCATCTATGTTCTTTGAGCAGCTATGGCACTTCAAAGACCCCATTTTTTTTTGCGGTCTTCTGAGTGCGTATCTTTCTCATCACCCGTCTCCAACTTAAAATGCAAATGCAACTTAACCTTTGCGTCTGGGGCTGGTGCCGTGCAGAGGTACTGCTGCCTGCCTACTGGATGAAGGGACAGGCTTTCCACTGGTTACCGGAGAAGCAGAGGGCTTGCCTGTGGAAGGTGATGGACCTCAAGCTGCCGCGGGGTCCCATCGGCAGCGGGCAGGTCGCGTCCCGCAGCATCTTCCCCTCCTCGCCTCCCGCGGTTCCTGACCTGTCCCACCCACGGCTTCTACGAGACAGGAACGCTTCGGGATTTATTTGTTTTCTGTTCAGTTTACGACAACACCGCAGGAGTGTCGAAATGTTTTACGTAACACCCACAATGACTTTATGTAACTTTATGTTCGGATGGAAACATTTCGGTACCCGCGTCACCCCCCCTCACTTCAACCCGCGGCGCGGCTCCGTCGGGCAGCGCACCCCTCGTGCCTCGTTGGAACGGCCGCTGTCCGGTCAAACCTCTTCTTTGCCGCCGTGCCTTATTGAGGACGATATACAAACACCGCATCACGAGCACACGCGGCTCCGTCCCGTCCTGTCCCCGCCGTTCCCGTCCTCCTTCCCGGGCCGGCGGCGGCTCCAGCAGCGGCTCCGGCGGCGCCGGCGCCTTGCGCTGTGCGGCAGCGCCCCCTGCCGGGCGGAGGGGGCGGCGCCCGTGACGGCACACGGCCTGTCCGTCACCGCCCGCTCCGCCCTCCCCCCCCCCCCCGCTCGCTCTCGGCCAATCAGCGCCCGTCTCCCCCCGGCCAAAAGCGCTCCCCCCGCTCGCGCTCGGCTCGCGGGTTCCCGCGCGCGCCAAGGTAGCGCCGCCGTCCGGGCGGGCGCTCCCTGAGGAGGGATTCGGGGAGTGGGGAGGGATCAGCCCCTGAGGGCTGGGGAGCGCTGAGCTTTGCGGGGTGAGGGCTGCAACACTTCCAGGTGGATGAGAGCAGTGCCCAGTGAGGCTGTTAGCGTGCTTTCCCTTGTGTGTTTCCTAGGATAACCTGTTAGTTGTTTTTCTTTTGAGATTCCTTCATACTCCCAGGTGGAGTATGTATACTCCACTCCAGGTGGCCTTATCTCCCTCAGAAATGTTTGTTTATGTACAAGCTGCCCTCGTCTTTGTTTTGCTCCGTGTGTATTTTTGTCTGTTCTCTGAGAAAATGATGGGCTTTTTTTTTTTTTTTTTCTTCTGTTTTTTCCTTACAAGTTCCTTTGCACGGAACAATGGATGATGAGGGGAAAAACTATGTTCCTGCAGAAGTATCTGATGTGTTGGAATCAGTTTCTTTTCTGAATGTTGAGGGTAAACCTTCGCCCTTGGAATCAACAGTATTGCCCAATATGGAGGAACAGCAGGTGTGGATTGGTTTTACAAGATGTCTTCTGGTGATGCTGGGGGTTTTGTTTGTTTGGGTTTTGTGCGGCTTTTGTTGTTGGTTTGTTTTTGTAAGTTTTAATTCTGACAAATCTTTCATAAGAACTGCTGTGCTCCTCTACCCCTAAGATGTGTTTGACTCTTCTGCTTATTTGTCACTGCTTACACACAGGTCATAGCCCATATCAAGTACAGGTGGTCAATGCTATGTCATGTGCTAAGCTTTTGAGAAAAAAAGCAAAGGACTTCAGTAATTACACTTTGAATGCAATGAGGCCGTGCTGCTCTTTTTAGTAAGCTGAAAGAGCATGCGAACCTGTGTTGAGACTTGTTAGGGGCTTGGAAATAAAATCTATAACGCTGTGCTCTGCACTTGAGGAAAAGATAGTATAGCAATCTCTCCTTTTTGGACTGGGAGGTTTCCTGGGTGACTTTTTCTCAGGTGATCTAATTTTGTATGATTAGTGGAGTGCTGGAGAAAATCTATCTGCTGAATGAAAAGTTACCAAAGTAAAGACTTGGAAGCTCTGTGAGAAAGGAAGGAATGCTAGGATCCCTCTAAAAAGCTTCCTGCTATTATTGCATTACCTGTGTGGTGAGAACATTTTGTAATGGTTAGGCGATGGAAAAGCCCATCTTAGCAGCTGAGAATTGTTTCATGGGTGTTACTGTGAGGAAGATGAGTGGTTGGTGCCTGGATGGTGGTAAGGAAGTGGTCCCTTGAGGCTAAGAATGTGTCAATCTATTAATTGAACATTCTCCATACAAAATGGAAGTGCAGTACTGTTTAGCAGCTGTTAGAGAACACAGCTTGAATTCAATACAGAGGGACACCAGAAGGTGGAAGCAGTGCAGTTTATGCCTGTGATAGTGTGCTCCTTTTAAATCAAAATACTAGCTTTGTCATGAAAGAATGCTAAGGGGGGGTGGCACACACAAAAAAGGGTTACTTAAGGACAGTAAAAGCTAAAGAAGCAAATGAAAGGTGGGAGTCTGAACTTCACAAGGAAGGAAAAAGTGAGGCATTAGGATGAAATAGGAAATACTGCATCAGATATGTATGCTGATATGATTTATTTGGGTCTGTTCTGTTTAAAAAGTGGCAATTGTAACTGTGTTTTGTACCCTTTTTTTTTTTTTTTTTTTTTTTTTTTTTTTTTTTTTTTTTTTTTTTTTTTTTTTTATTGAATAGGTATATCATCCTCTGAAAGTCTTCCTGAGAGTGAGGCCTTTTTCTATAGCAGAGCTTGAAAGCCATGAATCTCAGGTTAGTTTTGTAGAATTAAGAATTAGGTTTTTCTTCTCTCCCAAAGAACATGCAGTATTGTAAAGTGGAACTTTCTTACATAAGCCAGGTACTGCTTTCAAATAGAATTAGTGGACACCTAGATAAATGTGATTTTTTGTTTATTTTTTTTTTTAAACCACAGTTTTTACTGATTTGTGGGGTACAGATGTACAGATGCACACCTGTAACTCTGCTAAATTCCACTGGGTACGTTGTTTAAAAATAGGTGTTACTCTTAACGCTGTACAATGCTCAAGAAACGAAGGAATTTCATAGAAGAGATTATGCAATTCTAGGAGTAATTTGGATATCTGACCTTCGAGTTTCTTCGAAATGCTTGAGTGGTTTCCTACCTCATCCCGGTTACTTGCTGCTCATCCTGTCAAAATGTTCTGTAACCTCTACCATTTATACTGTCAGATTCAGATGCTTCAGTGTTTTACACTCAAGTGCACACAGAAACATGCAGAAACACTCCCCTCCATTGTGACCACTGATGCAAAGAATTCCTTTAGCTGTCTTTGGAGGACAAGGTCCCTAGTGTATGTCTCAGCCCTTGTCTTTGCAGGGTCTCTGATAGACCTCTAGATCCTGACTTATTCAAAGAATTTTGTACTAGTTCTCATCTATGTTTTGCAAATTGGTTTTAAAAAATGCATTCTTGCATTTGATCTACAAGAGCTGGAACCCTTTGTATTGTTTTCATTTGGATTATCCTCACACACCAGACCCCTCCCCACCCTCATCTTCCATTCACCTTTCTTTAGGCAGCTCTTACTGAATAGTGTGTATTACCACCATGGTTCCAATTTGGCAAATTCCAGAGTCTGAAATGGCTCTAAGTGTAAATTGATATGCAAAATCAAACTGGTTTATGAATTGTTTATCTCATTGGTCTTTGGTGGGTGACATTTCTGACCTCCTGACCACTGGAGAAACTATTTGTTCTTAGAAATGGAGGAAGAGCGATTGTTGAAGTTTGGACTAAATTTTTTTGTGAAGCTGTTGTCTTCATGTAGTTCCTGATAAAATAGTTGAACTTCCAGCATATTAGCTCTATAACCTGTTTTGCATGGGATTAAGACATTTTTTCTCAGCATCCAAAAATGGAGTGATTGAAAGATCAACATCTTCAGTGCTTTCTATTTTCTTTACTATCACCTGAATCCAGGTGACAAATGAAAAAAAAAAAAAAACAAACCCACAAAACAATCAATTAATCCCCCCTTCCAATCTCTTTAATCAATTTAATTTTTACCTCTTTTTTGCCTCCCTGCCATGCATAATTTTCAGGAAAGTATCTTTGTTCCAAATATGTGGCCAGAAAAGAAAACAAGTAGAACCCAAAACTTATTTCATATAGCTGTAGGCTGGTGCTTTAAAAAGAGACAATCAACAGTTTAACTGATCTGTTGTTGCTTATAGGGAGAATGATTTCTGCAAGTAAAACTTAAAACCTCTGGAAGAAATTTTGCGTTCTTGATACAATCAGTGATTCTCCAGAGTGACTTGCAGGAGAGCAGGAAGTTGTGCTATTTGGATATAAACAATGTGTATAGTGCCAGAAATGGCCTAGCTCCTGCCACTTTACCTGGGGGATTAGCTGGAGGTGACAAGCAGAGTGAGATGTTACCAACTGGCTCCAGTCTTTGCAGATCTGACTACCTCGAGGCCTCTATTTACAAATGTCTATGAGGCCAGTGGCAGCTGATGGCATGTGCTGCAGATACAGGATTATTCAGTAGCTCCCTAGGGTTTAGTATATCTGACCTGCATTCCTATTCCTGGTGGTGTGGAAGGAATGTTAAAGAGTGTATGCATTTAGAGCCTGGCACAATGAGCAGGTGATTGGTCTAAGTTCAGAAAGCAGCTTCTTAGGTCTTGTCAGAATGAGAATGTTCTCAGTTGGAAGGAACTGACAAGGCTTATCAAAATCCAACTCCTGGCCTTGTACAGAACAACCTCGAGAGTCACACCATGTGCCTGAGAGCGTTGTCCGAATGCTTCTTGAACTCAGACAGGCTTGGTGCTGTGACCACTTCCCTGGGGAGCCGGTTCCAGTGCCCAACCACCCTCTGAGCAAAGAACCATTTTGTAATATCTAACCTAAACCTCCCCTGAGACAGCTTCCTACCATTCCCTCAGGTCTTGTCAGTGGTCACCAGAGAGAAAAGATCAGTGCCTGCCCCTCTTCCCCTGATGAGCAAGACAGCTGTGAGATCTATATCAGCTAATAAACATACTTGTTAATTGAGGCTCCTAGGAAGAGCAGTACTTCCTATGCACATGCTACATATGGATTGTTAGTCTTAACAGCTCTAGCCATTCTCTGAAGGTAAATGTCAGATTTAGTTACAACCTTGCAGCTGATGTATCAAGACATTATTAAGATATACTGATAGTTCAGCTTGCATTTTTGGTAGCCAGTCTGGTGTAAAATAAATTTTCCTTTGACACTGCATCCTACATTTATCTAGTTAGTGAGTGCTGGGTAATTGTATTTCACCTTTATTTAATTGAGAAATGGCAATCAAATTACTTGAAACTAATTCAATTTCCTTCATTACTGGTAATACCATCTATCAATCAAAGGATAATGCTTCAGACTTATTTTACTTTATTAATGCTGCTCGTAGTCTGTTTCGCATTGAAGGTGATTGATGTGGAAAACCAGTAGATTTCAGTAGAGCTTTGTTTGTGCAAGTCACTGTCACAAAATACCAGGCTTTAGAAAGTGTTTCCAAGAAAAAAAAAAGTTTTTCTACATTCTGGCTTTCATATGAAGTGATATCTTTGTAGTTATGTGCCTCAAGGTGATATGTGTAAATTGGGCAACTCTTTATAGCTCTAGTAAATAGGTGAAAGCAATAGGCTTTTTGGCTGTTTGTTTTTTGGGTTTTCTTGGGGGGAGGGAACGTGTTGAGTTTGTTTTTTGTTTTATTCAGATAGCTTTATTCCTGAATAATTTTATGTGGTGTTTTGGTTTCCCTTTTCTTGTTTGTGTTTTTTTTTTTTTTTTTTTTTTTTTTTTTTTTTTTTTTTTTTTTTTTTTTTTTTTTTTTTCTTTTTTTTTAGGGTTGTGTAACTATTGAAGATGCCCAGACAGTAATTCTTAATGCACCCAAAGAGTCTTCTGCCATGAAAAACAGTGAAAGAGGGATCGGTCATGCTGTGCACAGGTTCACATTTTCTCAGGTGGGCAAACTTGTTTCAAATTTTTAGTGTTTTTTGTTTGTTTGGTTGTTTTTTTTTTGTTTGTTTTTTCCCACTGTAATGAAAGCTGAATTTTGTATGATTTCATGCAATTTAATTTCTCTTCTTTTAATTACATGTGATGGTACTTGCCATTGATAAAAAGACTGCTCGTTAATTATTAATAAGCTGTCAAGAAAGCTGCATTACAATGGAGGTGCCTATTAGATGAGACAATGAAGCTTCTTTGGCAGTTCTGTGGTTTTCCTTGATTAGATGCTACAGAAGCTTCTTGTAGGCACAAACTTACTCTGCTGTTCCTGCAGATGCTCTCATCTGGGAAGTGGTACAGGAAATCTTACATTTGTAAGCATGTATTTATGAACTTACTTTTGAAAGAATGGCAGCCTAACTGTTTTAGCCTTCTGTACTGAACGTGAATTTCTTAACTCTATTACCTGCTGCAAGAAATCCTATTCTTACCGTATCAAAAGATAAACAGCTCCAGGGATTGAATCATTTAGACTGTTGTAATGCTGATTTTTCTTGTCAGTTGTGGGTAACTGGTGCAGAGTGAGGAGGGAGCTTTACATCACCAGCAGAGCTCTTGAAAGTATCCACAGCATGTGCTTGGTAGCATTCTGAGCAGTTTATTTTAGGAGTAGGAAAATAT